>NC_054469.1:229350317-229497817 GCF_017639515.1 Carcharodon carcharias
GGCAGGAGTGGAGAACGGGCTGAATTCAAAGCATCTGTGATGCTTTGTCACATCCTAAGTGGTTTGAGTAAAAATGTATTTCAAATTTCCTGTTTTTCAAACAGGCCAGAGACCCATTCTGCAATCGATCGCTACGTGGTGGGCTTCAATTGAGAAATGATAAATCCCATCAAAAGCCTCCAGCAGCATGGTGTAACAGGAATGCAGAAATTTCTCAGGCCAGGGGCGCAAAGAAGCAAAAAAATAATGTGCGGCATAGTTGCTGCACTTGCTTAGCATCATAATGTTCCTGCCTGTTTGTGGTCTGCGGTGTTATCTATCCCACCATTGGCTACAAAGTCCGACAGAAGGCAAAAAAGTGAGGAATTATCATATCCCAGCCTCAATTAAATCACACCCTCACCAAAAAGTTTTGCAAAATTTATTCATTCATGAGATGTGGGTGTCGCTGGCTAGGCCAGCGTTTATTGCCCATCCCTAATTGCCCTTTGCCCTTGAGGAAGCAGTGGTGAGCTGCCTTCTTGAACCACAGCCATCCATGTGGTGTGCTCACTACATGACCACTGTTTTCCTAGAAAACATTCTTCTCTAACCATGTTGTCATTCATTTCTCAACTCTTTTATTAACAGTCAGCATTAATTGCTCCTTTGTGAGGTGCCTTTGGACATTCACAATGCTAAAAACATGATGGCCTGAATTTTCAGTCCGTCGAGCAGGCACCATCGGTCCCCCACACTGGCTGACCACCTGAAGCACGTGCTGATACAATCAGCGCCGCCTGGGTTGGGAGCGGGAGGAGGGTGTGTGCTGATGTAAGCCCAGGCACATGGCAGGCTCCGGGTGAAGGCGTCCTCAAGGCAGAGAGCTGCCTCAGGGAGCTGAAGAATTTAAATAGGGAAAAAAAAAATAAAGATTTAAAAAACCGGGGAAAAGTGCATCAGAAACCGTCACCTGAACATGTACAAGGTGAAAATTCTGTCCAAACGTTTTTGTTTTTAAAAACTTAATGATGGAAACCTCATCCCGCCCTTTGGAGGAGGTTTCCTGAAAAATGAGAGGCTGCCTGACCGATTCACCCGTCTGCCGACCATTAGGTTGGACGGGCAGCGATAAACCCCAGTTAATTGTGCCGTCAATGGGCGTAATAACCCTCTTAATTGTCAGCGGGCGCTTCTGAGTTTAGCACACGCCCACTGACCAAAATATCGCGCGAGAGCACAATGTCGGGATGCTCGCCTGATGTCATGCTCGAGCGTGTCAGGTGTGCGCCCGCACGCCAAGTGAAAATTGCTGCCCCACATAGACATATATTGTTGCAACTGTCCACCAGGACAGTTGCAGCAGAACACCAAGACAATTTGCATTCAAACTATTTGGGTACGATATAAATAATAATAAACCCTGTGCAGTGAGGCGTGATGTCTTACTCCATTTCAATAAAGCTCCCTGGTACAGCCATCATTTCCTTTCTCTGAGCCAATCCTGCAGTGAATGTAGCGTAAGTGTGTTTAACCCCTTTGGAATAACGCAAACTAGGAGGCAAGGAGCTTTGCCTGTATTGTGATCTAATAGTCCTTATTTGCTTAAAATATCTCTCTTCACATTAGGGTGGTCTGTGTCCCTCCTCTTTATAGTATAAGGGTCTGGCACATCCAGGGTTAACGTGGGACTGAGTACAGTGCCACCCACATAGTGATGTCAGAGAACATATGACCCACACCTAAGGGGTCAGTGTATTATTGGACAGAGCCATGTGTAGAAGCAAGCATGGAGACAGATCCTAGCTTGGACCCTTACTTTACCTATGTATATAGTTTCTAGCGATTAATAAATACCGACTGTTGAACTACCTAAGACTACGAATACCTTAATAAGACTGACCGAACCACGCCCAACGCCTTGTAACACCTCTCTCCCCCCATCAATTCAGATGAGATGATGAGGTAATCTGCTCCTGTCTCAACTGTTCCATTTTGCAGCCTTTTTCTATTATTAACTGCCAAAGATCTCTTTTCCCAATGGTCCAGCTAAGGCCAGGATCTCATCATGTGCAGAATTATCAGCTAAAAGAACAGACTGGTTGAAGAATGCATTGACAGAGTGTGTATGAGTCCACTCCATTTTTCTCATCAAACTCTTTCACACTGAATTATGGGAAGAAATCTATTTGATCCGCATTTCTGTCTATAGGTAAAGAGCGTAAGTATTAAAAGTATTGTAACATTTTTACATGTTACATCTATGCATTTTTGCAGGTGTATGCTGTGGGTCTGTGGACAACGCTCTCAACTATGGGTTCAAGTTCCACTCCAGGGCTTGAGCACAGAATTCAAGGCTGAAACTCCAATGCAGTACTGTAGGGTGCTCTCTTTCAGCTTCAAGGCCCTGTCTAACATCTCAGGTACATATGAATGATCCTGTGGCACTATCTTGGAGAAGAGCAGGGGTGTTATCACTGGTGTCCTGACCAATACTTATACCTTAATGAACCATCACCCCCAGCGTTAAAATTCAGGCCTCAGGGAGGTGTTATTGAACATATGTATGCAAGCCCAAAAAAAGGGGCATAGAGTATTTTTCATTATCTTTTTCATATATTTCTTGGAGGGAGAACCAAAGTGGATCGAAGTTCATTTGCAGCTATTATTCCACACCTCGGTCCTGATTTAACCCTATGGAAGTGAGTGGGTTTTGAGTGAGTTAAAATCTTGCCTGGTAATGATTAGTGCATTACATTGTTGATCATGTTAAGGCTAACTAGCAGCATTCAGAGGTTCAGCAGTATTTTCTGAAAAGCAAAGTTACTGAAAGCACTTTATACCCCTGTAGTTTTGACAGTCAAAATTTGCTTTCATAATCTTTATTCTAAAGTGCAATATAAAGTCTATGAGAGTGGAAGGGTTGAGTATGACTGTTAAATTGATCAGACTAGAGCTGAATTATTAAAGTGTTTTGCAATCCATTTGATAAAAGATTGGAGAAATGCACTTTTTCGCATATTTGAAAGACAAAGGGTCCAGTTCAGATCGGGGAGCGTCCGATTTTGCCCCCAGGTTGTGCAATTGTATAATTAGATATTGGGTAGAATGGGCACATCCTGGGTACTTGGTTCACTCACTGGGATTTGCAACAGTCCACTTGGACCAGCTGATCACATCTGCTGGTTCAGATGGATATTAGAACACCCTGTGGCATCTTTAATAATGAAAAAAAGGAAGGTCTGCATTTATATGGCACCTTACACAGCCCAAGGATGTCCCAATACGTTCTACGTGCACTTTTTGAAGGGCAGTTACGATTGCCAGAGAGACTGATAACTTAAAAAAAAAAACAATGGGAGCCCCACGACACCAACAGAAAGAAAACCGTTGGACAAGGATTCACTTTTTAACACTTTAATGTAACAAACCAGCTAAAATCAACATAATTCAAACATTAATTTACAGGCGAGTGATATTTCAAATAAGAAGGTAAATTTGACGTTAAATAGTCAATACAACATAGATAAGCCTCATGTAGTTTCAAGCACTAGCATTACTTCCAGCACAAGTGTGGTACCATGTTTAATCTCACAGCCTTTCCAATTTGACCTCCGCTATGTAGGGTCTCTCGCTTCCCGTTCAATTGCTTCGGCCCTTGAGTTGCATTCACCAGCAGCAGTTAACCATCTGAAGTCCCTGGACGTGGTCAACAGACAAGATGCGAATCTACGAACCCCTTCTTGCTTCTGTTACAACAACAACCCTGATGGCACAAGATCCCTAGGCACTCTCTTCCCTGATTCCTTAAATGGTCTGTGAGACTCTGGCAACACTGAGACAGTAGCAATGGGTCTTGTGCAATCCACCATCCCTTACCCTTCTCGTATTCTGCTCTATGCTCTTTCCAACAGTATAACACCCACAGTAACACAGGCTCTGCTCTATTCTCAGAGACCTGTTTCAACAACAGGATCTGTCCAAAGTCTACCAAACAGAAAACTATTCCATTTGGGGATAATCTTCCTAGTTTCCTCTTTATGTGAATTCTCAGCATGTTCTGTACTGACAAACAGAAACCATAGGTTGATCCAACAACACTGGAATTAGCTTTCTATTTACCCTCTGCTTCCATGTTGTTTGTCTCCATGGCAACCCCAGATCACATGGGTATTTCATGGAACCTAATGGTGTATAATCAGGAATCCAATTAACCCTGTTTCAGAACACCCTCTAACCCACTTTGTTTTAAAGAAATATTGCACAAAAGAAAATACAGGTTTTTTCCAGCACATGGGTTATCACAATGTCACTGCTGTAATGTAGGACACAAGGGCCCAGATTTTTGCCACAATGGAGAGACTCTCTGCTGTGGCAAAAATAGCGCAAATGGCAGAAAATCAAAAGTCCCACCCCTGAACACAGCATTTCCTATTTCACGGGACCGGGACTGGAACTGTGCTCGGCTTTACGCATCTGCATTTTACAGAGGCAGCTGTCCATTTAAATCATCTGCTGCCTCCACTGATGTAGGATTTCGGTAGGCCAGGAGTGTGC
The DNA here is from genome assembly GCF_017639515.1 of Carcharodon carcharias. Classification (NCBI taxonomy): domain Eukaryota; kingdom Metazoa; phylum Chordata; class Chondrichthyes; order Lamniformes; family Lamnidae; genus Carcharodon; species Carcharodon carcharias. The sequence goes on from NC_054469.1 coordinate 229,354,854, forward strand.
AACCCAGCATGTGCTGATTAGACCAGGCAAGAGTATGTCTGAACTTGGCGGATTCATTTAGATAGCCAGGATACCCCCTTTGGATATCGTCCAGGACACCTTTTGGAGAGGTAAGTCCGCTTTGCTAATGTTAAAAGTAAACATGATCGTGTGTAAAAAGTGCATAAACTATTTGGAATTGTCAAAGCTGTCAAAATTCATTGCAACTGTCAAAGCTGTCAATGGATTTAACTCTGCTGTGCTTACATTTTATAAAAGAGTCTGGAGTTAAAAAAAAAAAATCAGTGCTCGACATTTCATTCGGTCTGTTGACATTAGCCTGAGGGCTGCCATTATAGGATTTGTGTTGCAATGACTGATTTCACAAACTAACATTATCATAGTGGGGTGCCTGTTAAGTAAGCAATTTGATTGGCAGCTCCAATTGGTTATAGAATAGAAATAAAAACAAAAATAAAAAATGAAAAAACTGCAGATGCTGGAAATCCAAAACAAAAAATAAAAAAATAAAAATAACTGGAGGAACAACACCTTATCTTCTGACTCGGCACTTTACAGCCTTCCGGGCTGAATATTGAGTTCAACAATTTTAGATCTTAAACTCCCTCCTCCATCCCCACCCCCTTTCCGTTTCTTCCCCCTCCTCCTTGTTTCTTCTAATAATTTATATAGATTTTTCTTTTCCCACCTATTTCCATTATTTTTAAATCTATACCTTTTATGACCTTTTAGTCTTATTTCACCCCACCCCCACTAGAGCTATCTGTACCTTGTGTGTCCTGTTATCTATTCTTAAGTAGCACATTCTTTTAGATAATATCACCACCTTCAACACCTCTTTGTTCTTTTGTCTGTGACATCTTTTGGTTATCTCCTTCTATCAATGCTTGTCCCAACAACCACCCACCCCCTTCTCTTTCCCCCCCTCCCACCCCCTTAAACCAGCTTATATTTCACCCCTCTCCTATTTTTACTTAATTCTGTCGAAGGGTCATGAGGACTCGAAACGTCAACTCTTTTCTTCTCCGCCGATGCTGCCAGACCTGCTGAGTTTTTCCAGGTATTTTTTATTTTTTGTATAGAATAGAAATGTTTGTTTTCATAAGAGATTAGTTGAAGGAATTTCTACCCATTGAATGTTTATTATAATCAACGAGAGTGTTTTTGTTTAAAATAGTGGTGCCATCAATAGACACATAACTTTATTTGATGCCAGCATGGCTTCTGATGTTTGCCCATGGTGGGTACTAGGTGGAGGGGATAAGGGCAAAGTTTGGTGGGCGTGGGGCATGGGTTTGCATGGGGTGGCACTAAGTTGGCATAGGGGCTTTAAAGGACCACAGGGTTGTCATGGGAATAGGGGTATGCGGGGCCATGGGGGCGTGGGTGGGGGCATGAGGCGGCATGGGCTGGCATGGATGAGGCATGGAGAGTGCGTGGTGGGGTGAGGGGAGCTGAGGGGTGAGGGCTGGAGGGCTGTTTTTTGTTTCAATCATTTTCAAAGTTAAGATCAACCAAGTGCCTGAGCACAGAGGCAGGCCCTCGGCCCAGCCCACCCCTGCACCCGGCAGCCTCCGCACTCATCCTGGGGGCAACGGGCACGACTTCCAACGTGGCCCGCACCCCCGGAATGAAAACCAGAACCTCGGGCCGCCATTTTTGAAGGTCGGGACTTCCCCCGGCTTCTGTGCACCTGACCGGGGAGCAAAAAACCGGGTTATGCAGTGCGGGATATGGTGACGCCACTGAGCATGCTCTCTCAGTACTGACTCGGAGTCTCAAATTGAATTATGCGCTCAATCGCCTACTGTAGAGCTGAAACTCACAGCCTTCTATCCAGAGGCAAGCGTGTCATCAATTGTGTGTCGACGTTGCATCATCTGTCTGTCTCTGACTGCAGCATCAAAGCTTCTTGAGAAACAAATAAACTAAGCAGGATGTACTTTGCTCAAAGCTAACAATAAAATTGTGGTAATGAAGAGTTAAGGTCCCAAAATGCTATATGGGGCCAAGTTTCATTGTCACTCCCAAGCTGTGTTTTATTACCGTTATGGGAAATAAAAGGAACAATATTGCCGAGCTCTGTGGGCATTTTGACTAAACTTCTGCCTAAACCTTTTAAGTGACTTCTATTCAAAGAGCAAAGTAAATGAAGGGTTAAAGTCGCACATAAAATGCATATAGCTTCCTGTGCTAGTTGTGTGATCTGAGAGTACATGTTCTATGTGAGAGATAAGCGGAGATGGTGCCGTGTCTCCTGCCTCTGAAACCTCCCCAGGGCCAAGCCACAAAGTATGAAATGTAGCTGGCATGCAAGGCCTGCTCTCAAACTCAGCAAGTCCCCCTCCCACCGCCACCGCCCCCACCCCCCCACCCCGTCCCCTCCACCACCACCCCCCACACCACCCCCCACCCCCCACACCCTCCACACCCTCCACCCCGACACTCTTCAGATGTTGGTCGCTTCGAGCCTTGAATGACCCTAAAGGAAAAAGAAAAGAAATCAACTGTCCCCAGTGGGAACGTCTTAAGTATCCAGAAATCAGTTGTGAGGAGCATTAAATATTCATCAGCATCCCTCGCTTCTCAGCAGAGCGATGCAATGTGTGGCCTCAGGGAAGGAATGTTGGGAGGAATGTCCAATCTTGCTTAATTGTATAATTGTATAGTTTCTTGGTGGAAGAACATTTCCACCCCGCTGTATTTTAGCCTGCGCTTTTGAATGCAGCTTAACAAAGCACCCCTGGAGGGTCACAAATTCTGGGGCTGCATTGTTTTTTGACTCGCCCTGCTTCTCAGAAAGCCTAAACAAAAATAAAAATACCTGGGAAAGCTCAGCAGGTCTGACAGCATCTGCGGAGAGGAACACAGTTAACGTTTCGAGTCCGAATGACTCTTCAGCAGAACGCCTTTTGCTGCTTAGAAACTGATACCGAAGGGATGATAATTAGTGCCTGCATGACATGCTCAATATGCATGCAGGGGGGCACGAGATTCGGGAATTGTGTGCTGGGTTTCTGTTTTAAAATTCTAGTACGCATCCCACACTTTCTCCCCTGAAACCTGAACTTATACTTAGCACCAGAGGCCCTGAGTTTCCGGGGAGATTCTGAGAATAAGGAGATTCAGTATAATGTATAATCCTCTCCGCCCCCCACACACACACCTTAAACCAGCTTATATTTCAACTCTTTCTTGGACTCGAACTCAAGTTCTGTCGAAGGGTCATGAGGACTCGAAACGTCAACTCTTTTCTTCACCGCCGATGCTGCCAGACCTGCTGAGTTTTTCCAGGTAATTCTGTTTTTGTTTTTGATTCAATATAAGGTTGGCTGAGAAGAATTTCTCCTGTGTGTGTGTGTGTAATGCAAAGGAAAGAGATTGTGTTTTCCTTTGATGGTCCTCTGCCATTTACAAACTGGTTAAAATTTAAAAGTTGTGTTAAATAATAAACCACTGATAGGGCATCAGTTTTGATGCTGTGATATCACTGTGCCTACAGGAGACTGTGGGGAGGAAATAGGTTGGGAGCAGAGGAAGCAAAATCAAAACTAGGATTCGGATATTTTATTTTATTGAGAAACATCAGGAAAAAAGAAAATTAGAAATTTAGTAGATAAACTCTTCAGCAGAATATACGCTGGGGGGAGGGTTTTACTGAGAAAATGGTTATGTAGAAACGTTTGATTTCCTATTTGCTGACAAAATATTATATTCATGTGTTCCAATCAACAATGAAATAGTTTGAGGAATTAACAAACTTTTTTTCAACTTTATTCATAAAATCTGTATAAGTACTTTACATAACACTTCAATTTAACAATACATAAAGTGCACTACCGGGCAATTTATTTCATGTCAGTACATGAGGTGCCTCACCACATTTGCCATTACAGGTTATCTATACAATGTACATTTACACTTCATGTTAAACATTCTCTGGTGCATACTGTCCCAGGGGTTTCCAGCCCCTCAGTTTGCAATGGCAGGAGCGGCTTAGAAAGTTGCTGTACTGCGTTAAGCCATTGCGGCAGCAGTCCCAAGCTTTAGTGCATCCTATAGTATTCAAATGCTCTGTGTTTGATTATGTGAGTCTGTTTATAATTGATGCTCAGTGTACTTGATTGCTTAAGCCTGGATTCAGAGAAAAGTAAAAAAAAGATGTAGAAAGAACTGGAGCTAGGAGCTAAAAGCATGGGGTAGACATTTTAAAGCAACACAGGAGAAACTTTGGGGCTGTATCTTTGTGCCCACCCTTTCAGTAAGGCAATTATGCCTAGTGTGCGGGATCTAATGGAAGCAATGTATTGAAATCAAATAAAACAAAATGCAATGATATTCATTGAATTTTGAAGAGAGGTGCAGAAAGCTAAAAGGAATAAAGAAGAGTAATCAGTTTCTTAGCTCAATAAAATTAAATTGGTGGTTTAGGATTGAGCAAGTGGAGGGTGTGGGCATCCTGGTGCAAAAGTTTAACTGGTTTGAATGCAAACGTGTGGTGCAGCTGGTGTCCAGAAACTTGAATGCTGGTTGCTACAAAAGATGTGACAGACATCCTGGCTGAGTGTACAGGCTCCCATTGCTGCCATTTCTTAGAAGAAACGTTGAAATGTGTAGGCAACATTGGATACCGTAGTAAAAGAGGAAATTTTGTACGTTCTGATCAGCCATTCTGAATAATAATGTAGATGTAGTGATCCTGGCACATTTTGTAGTGTGAGGTCCAAGGTTCCTCTATTGTAGCAGGTCCTCCAGAAATCTTAATTGCATGACCGTGCATGGAATCTCAGTGGGGCTTCCAATGGAGGGCCTAAAGCATTGCTATTGGGTTATGGCAGTGCAGAGAGGAAGATAATCTGCTCAATACAATTGTTATTTTCCCCGTTTTCTCCTCTCTTCTAAAGGCACGCTCTGAATATTGAACACAGTTGCGCTCACAATCTATGTATTACTCATTATCTACTTCAAGTCCACTAACGCATTTATATATTAACCCAACCAGCCCCAGGAGAATGGGGTGAATTCAGGTTGAATGTCTGATTTATACCCTACCTGATTTCTACTGGGTAGGGTTGCCAACCCTGCAGGATTGGCCTGGAGTGCAACACAGGAGAAAAATCATCAGAACATTAAAAAAGATTTTTTAAATTTTCTTTGAACACTTCTCTTTACTGGATACAAAAATATTGAAAGTATTGCCTGACAGTCAAGCATCATCCAATTGGGTAATGAGTCTTTTTACTTTCTAATTGGCGTAGGAAGGCAGTTCATCACAAGGATGGATGTGACTAATGGCTGGAGTGTGGGGCAAGCCATGTGACGAAACCTCCAGGAATGCATTTAATCACAGAACTACCTGGAGAAACTCAGCAGGTCTGGCAGCATCGGCGGAGAAGAAAAGAGTTGACGTTTCGAGTCCTCATGAGCCTTCGACAGTTCTGTCGAAGGGTCATGAGGACTCGAAACGTCAACTCTTTTCTTCTCCGCCGAAGCTGCCAGACCTGCTGAGTTTTTCCAGGTAATTCTGGTTTTGTTTTGGATTTCCAGCATCTGCAGTTTTTTGTTTTTATTTACATTTAATCATGGTTGGCAACCCTAGGCTGGGGGCATATAAAACCACAGATTTAAGATGTGCATCAGAAATAAGTAAATAGTCAGTCAAGAAAGCCATTGTGAAGTGGAAACTCTAGCTTCCTCATCCCAATTGACAATCTCAATCCAATACTTCAACAGAAACTCAGCCCGAAGGAAGAACTGAGGCAGAGTCACAATGCCCCGGTCGAATTTCCGCATTGCACTAAAGCCAGAAAGGGTAAAGGAACAACCTGGTTTACCAAGGACAATTCATTTGAAATAAAATTACAACACTTTAGGTTATAAGAAGTCCAGCAGCAAAAGATTTTATCTGCCGGTTCCTCAACAGGTCTACAGAGTAGCTATGATAAATAAGAAAGGACTTGCATTATACAGTATCTGTAGTAAATGTGGGTTTATTTAGTGTGTAATGTACCTTTAAGAATAATACTTGTTAGGAGAGATCAGATGATCTGTAGTAACCAATAGGATAGTGGCGCGGGCTACCTCAGCAGTCAGCGCAGAGATCGAGTTGGAGTTGAAAGCACAAGTGTAATAGCTGCTGAGTACATTCTAAATAAACTTAATGTTTCCACCCAAGAAGTGTCTGCAGATCAACTATCATTAATAGCAGCAACTTGGCCATCCTTACAACAGTATCTTATTAGCATTAAACAGTATTTTACTTCATTTTTTATCCCAACCTATTTAAGCATAATAATTTGCACAGTGACTGTTCTGTGTGTAAATTCTGAAGCCCTTTTGCACACAATATGGTCCCACAAACTACAATGAGATGAATGGCCAGTTAATCTATTTTTAGTGATGGTTATAGGAGAGATGTTGGCAAGCGCATGGGACAATTTCCTCCTCTTCTCTTTTCTGAATAGTTTCATGGGATTTTTGATGTCTACCTGAGCTGGCCAAACAAGCAAATAGGTTTGGTTTAACATCTCAACTAATTTTCTTAGAACTGCACTGAAGCATCAACCAGGATTCTATGTTCTGAAGTGCGACTTGAACCTCAGTTTTCTGATTGAGAATAGAAATTACTACCAACTGAACAAAGCACTGAGATGAACTGTGTTTGAGGATTCCCAATCTTTGATCAGCTTTTCCAGTAATCCTCATCCCTCTTTTGACTGAGCTTGGATGAGATGTGATTACCAAGCCAAAGGACTGAGTGTACATAGCTTCACCTTGGATGTTTCAATGTTAGCAAACTGTTGTCATCTATGTCAATGCTACTTGTCTAACAATGTTCTACTTCTGGGTTTCCAAGCACTTGACTCACCAAAATCTCCATCTGTCTTTGTCCCCACATCTTCGGTGATTTCAATCCTCACTTGAAGGTTCCCTTCACTTCATCCTCTAGGCTTCATTGTCCTGCTTATCTTCCTCAATGTCACCTTCCATTTCAACCCCTGACCCTTGATCATGATCACGTCATCAAGCTTGTCATGATATGTGGTCTCAACACCTCCCATTGTTTCTATTGCTATCAAGGCTCCCTCCAACCATTTCTTAATCTCCCATCTTCTGCTCCTAGGTGATCTGAACTTACTTATGCCCCTGGAAACAATATCCCAAACTCTCTCTCTATTGTACCCTCGCCAACTCACCCCTCTTCTACCAGTGACGATATTGACATCTCTCAATTTTCTCCATAACTGTATTTTCAAATGCCTTGGATGCCTTGTTGCCTTTGGATCTGGCACAATCTCTCACTTCCACCATTCCCCCTGCTTCACATCCTCAACTCAGCTGAATATAAGCCCAAATGTGCTTGGCGTTCATAAAACTGGGCTGTTCACAGGCAGCTCAGGATGGATTATCACAAGCGGCGCTGTCGTTTCAGAGAGACAGGGAGGGGTGAGGCCGTGCAGGGACTTGAAAACTTTGCAGACTATGGGTGGAGGAAGTGGCCAGTAGTCATGAGACAATTGTCAAGCCTGTGGCATGAATGATTTTGCAGGGTCTGCGTTTCATATCTTTATGTGGGAGAGATTGTGAAATAAACCCACTGGGATATCATTACAGACGCGTTGGGCTGAATAGCCTCCTTCTGTGGTATATCGTTCTATGATTAACCTGCTTGTTTTTCACTTATTTAGCCTGCTGCTGTTGGTCCCCGCAGTTGCCACTTGAATTCTTTCCAGCCAGCACATGTCATCTGCTTTGCACTAACGTTCATTGTTTGGTCCAGGATCCAGGCTTGTTTTTCTAACTTCAGTGGAGTCAGCCTATTTGTAATGCATATTCCATGGTGCATCCACTGCCAGTCTCCACACTGGTAGGGCTGTTGTTTGAGCAGTGTGACAGGCACAAATGCCAACTGCCTTACATCTGCTATTCATTTTCTCCCTCATTTCAAATATATTAGCTTCCTTTTAAGCTTTCTGCATCAAATATTATTCAAGCAGCATGTTTTCAACTCTTTGGCTATACTGTACAGGGCAGTGAGGTGACTTGTTTGTTGTGCATCATTTAGTTGAAGGATCTAACCTCTGCTTTTCCACTCCTACTCTTTCCACTCGGTGGTCACTTAGAATTGACAGGGGTTGAATTGGATAGCCCTCAAAAATGGGGCCCAACAAGCCATGCTTGGTTACCATAGACTGCAGCATATAAGTCGACCCAGAGTATAAGATGACCCCACTTTTTTGTCCCCAAAAATCATGTTTTTGCATATACTCAGCACATTAGTTGACCCCCCCCCCATCCTCTCTCCCTTTTCAGCCACGACATTAGTACACAGCCTCAGTTTTTCACCCCATAAATGGCTGTTTCACTTACTTGCACTTTATAACCGGGTGCAAGTGTTCAAGCAGGTGGCACGGGCTGTGTTGTGAGGGTATGTGGGAGTTTAAGACACCTTCATGCAGAGCAGATGCCATGTGACAAATGACAAAGTTGGTGACCACCCACACCGCTTGGGTGATTCACTTTTATACTTGGCATATAAGTCGACCCTCGTTTTTGGACGGATTTTTTGAGGCATCAAAGGCCAACTTATATACCGACATCCACGGTTACTCATGCCAGCTGATTGGAAAGCAGGCAGGCAGCTGCCTGTGCTCATGTCCATGTTCTCTCTCCCAGCCAGCGCTAACTGCATTATTTGTGGGCTGGATGGATCAGCTGGGGGGGGGGGGGTGGCGTGCGGTGTCAGGGGCAATATTGTGAGCGGCCAGCATCAATTAAAACTAGCCCGTGCTGTTTAAAACGAAGCTGCACCTCTTAATGGGGCATACGTTGTGGCTGGAACAGGTGCTGGGGTTCATAGCTGAAGAGAATCTACCATGAAAGACTGAGCAATGGCATAACAGTGGAGCGGGTGGGCTATGAGGTTTTTGCATGATAACAGTGGAGAGGGTGGGCTATGAGGTTTTTGCATGATAACAGTGGAGAGGGTGGGCTATGAGGTTTTTGCATGATAACAGTGGAGAGGGTGGGCTATGAGGTTTTTGCATGATAACAGTGGAGAGTGTGGGCTATGAGGTTTTTGCATGATAACAGTGGAGAGGGTGGGCTATGAGGTTTTTGCATGATAACAGTGGAGAGGGTGGGCTATGAGGTTTTTGCATGATAACAGTGGAGAGGGTGGGCTATGAGGTTTTTGCATGATAACAGGGGAGAGGGTGGGCTATGAGGTTTTTGCATGATAACAGTGGAGAGGGTGGGCTATGAGGTTTTTGCATGATAACAGTGGAGAGGGTGGGCTATGAGGTTTTTGCATGATAACAGTGGAGAGGGTGGGCTATGCGGTTTCCGCATGATAACCTTCACCTCAACCTCACACGCTTAGCATTGCTCCAACTCTTAAACCCCACATCTCACAGCTTGCACACACTGCCAACTACTCAGCCATGGAGGCCTTCAAACAGGGTGCAGCACAACCCGCTGACACATTCCCCTCTTTCTTAAACAAGGTCGGAACTAACTGGGCTGGATCAGGTGCGCCTGCATGTCTTGACCCCATGGAGGAGATGGCGCTGGTCATTACTTGGACAGCTATTGTTGAGGCCATGTCCAGCAGTGGGGCTAAAATCATCAAAGATGACGGTATCCTCGAGGCTAATCCTTCTCCTCACATCCCAGTGTCCCATCATCTCTGACTGCCTTTTACTTTACAAGCTTCAGATGATGTAAGCATGCAACTTTTACTCTCCCTCTCTTCCCGGACCACTACCTTACCCTTGTGTCTTTTTCTTTTCAGATACCCAAGAGATGCAACAGGGGCGGGCAGTGGAGAAAGATCGTGAGGAGGGTGACGACAAAGACACACCATCACCCAATTTGACACTGGTTGCCGGGCACCAGCTCACATACCGAGGCTGCACAAATCTCAGAGGGTAGATTAGAGGCAGAACCAGCAGACGGTGAGACACTGACCATGAGTGGACTACAGCCAGGCCAGGGGGAAATGATAGCACACATGCCAGCGCTCTACAAGGTTCAGGTGGCACATGGGTACTGCCGCAGTGGGCTCAGGAGAGGACTTCAACAGGGCACAGGAGAACACTGACAGGAGTGCATAACAAAACGCTTGCTGCATTTGGAAGCATATCAGAAATGGCAGAACTTAATGCCCTCCCCTGTGCGAGTTTGGAGCTGTGTTGGGGATTTAATTGGGTGGGAGTGCGGCTGGTGGGGATCCCACCAGATTAAGCCTATGACGTGAAGGCCTGTGGATGGTCTTCACATCCTGCCACCAGTTGAGGCCCTAAAGTGATCAATTAATGCCCACTCAAGGGCCTCATCCCACCCCTGCTGGTATTAACCCAGTGGGGGCGGGGAGGGGGGTGTGGGAGGCAGGGGGCTCACCATGCAGGGAACATGACAAGCAAAACCCATGCAGGTCCTGGGGGTCCCTTGTTCAAAGACACTTAGTGCCTGATCGAGATCCCCGGCTTCACTTTGCTAACATCAACCCGTGGACCTGGAATCCTGGACGTCCGGTACGTGTCATACCGGCAGCAGTCACCGCCTCCCCGGTGGCGCTGTCGTTCACTAGAGCTGCTGATCCCTGATTGGCTGGCAGCTCCAGGTGGCCAGGACTTCGGGGAAGCCCTGACGCTGTCCTGCCAAGTGCCCGAGTGGCACTTAATTCTGCCGGCCTGCCCTAAAAGAGGTGATGTGGGCCTCCTGCTCTCCAGCCGGGCTTGGGGGTAGGGGTTGGGTGGGTGAGACCCCTGTCATCAACATTAAATCCAGCCCAAAGCCTGCATTCAATGTCAAGGAATATAGAGGAGTTCAGCACCAACTTGGCACAGGGCTTTGTGCAGAGCTTAGATCCTTTCCAGCATGAGAGTGGTGGCCAACTTAGTTTTCACTCTTGTGGATCCAACCATGATGCAGCGTTTGATGGTTGACATCTCAGCTTCCATTGCAGCACAAGCAGCAATCACCATCCTCTGAGTGCTGAGGCTGATGTCAGGCAAGTTCAGACTGCTGCCAACATGGCTGTAGATGCCAGTGTTCAGAGGGACCTGAAGGGTGCCATAGCAGCCCGGCAAGCTCTCCTCCCAGGACTAAGGTTGCTGAGGCACCACCACCACCACAGGGGAGGGGCTTTCATGGAGCATGAACCTTCTGTCCTCTCTCAGGATGACAGCATTCATCCTCCCAGCCCTGACACTCCATCAGCGTGCTTGCTGTAGGATGTCAGTGGGAGGAGCCTAGACTGCCGAAATGGTGCCGTCCACAGATGGGCCCTCAAGGCCCAGTGGGGCTTGAGGTCATCCACAGTCTCCCCCGTTGAAAGTCAGCAGCCCTCCAGCATCTATGCTGCAGCCACTGGGCTAGCACCATGTCAGAGCACTGGGACAGGCAAAGGCGCATAGAAGACAGACACTATGGGAACGCTCAAGGGTGATTGGTTGAGTTTTGTGTGCAACCAGCCATGATGTCATTTATGGACTTGGTTAGGAATGGCTGTTTTGTGGTGACTTTTCTTTTTGCATTGTGGCCAAGTGGGCAGTGACAGATGGAAGGTGAGGTGTGGGACTGTTGGTGAATGGGGAATTGGGGTTGTGTTCACTGCTATTGCACTCTGATGAGTTTTTCACGGACGGCCCAGGTAGAAAGGGGCTGTCTCAGTTGCCTCCTCTCTTCCTTGCCCTCCTTTTCCTCTTCTTCCTCCTCCTTCTCATGCTCCTGCTCCACAGCTACTTGCCGTATACCTGGTGGCAAGGGTTGTCCCCTCATGATGCTAGTGTTTTACAGCGTGCAGCAGACCATGATGATTCTTGATGCCCTGAGTCCTCCACAGCAGTTCAGGCGCCAGATGTGCGGTTTCAGCATGCCAACCAGTTTGTTTCTCCGTGGCAGCACAGCCTTTATCGGATGCGCACGCTGCTCGCATGTGCTTGGAATGTGCATCAGAGTCATCGGTTACATGACCAGCTGATAGACACTATCACCCTTTGCTTTGCCATGGTGGTTCAAACACAGCTGGCACCGCAGACCGCTGCAGAATGAGGGCATCATCACTGCTGCCAGGATACCTGACATTAACCTGTCTAATTCTCTACCTATTGTCAAGCATCAGCTGCACATTGAGGGAGTGGAATGCATACATACATATGAAAAAGATGACCAATCCTGTGCACTGTATTCCAGATGTGACCTCACTAACGCTCTGACTAAATGAAGCATAACCTCCCTACTTTTGTATTCAATCCCCCTCACTGTAAATAATAACATTCTATTAGCTTTCCTAGTTACTTGCTATACCTGCATACTAACCTTTCGCAAATCATGCACTATGACACCCAGATCCCTCTGCACCTCAGAGTTCTGCAATCTCTCATCATTTAGATAATATGCTTCCCTTTTATTCTTCCTGCCAAAATGGACAATTTCTTTAATTTCTCGCAAAGTGAGGCGTGTGCAGTCAATGGCCCCCTGCACCATGGGGAAGCCCGTAAAGCTGCAGGCTTGCTGCACCTGCTTGTCTCTAGCAAATAACGATGAAATGAATGAATGGCATGAAATCTCCTTGAATGGAGACCTTCAGTGACCTTAGGCAACAGTGCGGGATATTACAAATTTCTCCAACTCTAGCCTAGAAGGAGCCGGATGCATGAAAGTTCATCACTGTGGTACTTTCACAGCCACTGGCAGTACAGTCCTTGCCCCGCTCTCAGGTTGCACTTATGGCTGTAGCAGGGGTCAGATTTCAGTGAGGTCCTCCTTACTGAAGTGCAGAAGACTCACTGAGGTTCAGGTGGGAGAACTGCTCCCTGAACAACCTGCACAGACCTGGCCTCCTGCTGAGAATCCTTCTCCCTTCCTCCTCCTCCTCCCTCTTCCAGCAGCTTGTCCTCCTCTGTAAGACCTCTGTTCATTCTTTAAGTCGTTGCTCATTTCATGGAGAATGCCCACTCTTGCACCCATGTCTGGGAGCAACTGTTTGTGCAGAACCATTGAAGTCAGCTAAAAAGTCCTTCAGCACTTGTTACACCAATCCCTGTAGAATTATGCAACTTGCAATAACAATAGAAAGCACCAAACATTTATCGAATCAAATGAATAGCCAGAAGACATCAACCAGCAGCTAACCTATAAGTCAGTGCTTCCCACACTTTCTTCTGCTGCGGCCCCATTTTAATGTTTCACATTTGGTGTGACCCCAAAGTGAAAATTGGGGGTGGGGGAGAGTTGTTGAGCAGGGGTGGGTGTTCAAACAGCAGGGACACAGACACAAAGAAACAACAAATACACTTACCATTTTTGCAGGCTCTGCTGGTGTCAACAGCTGGGCCTCAGATCTGTCCGCAAGCCTTACCCAGACCTCCCTGTCGCTTGCCATTTCAACACTCCACCCTGCTCTCATGCCCACATGTCTGTCCTTGGCCTGCTGCATTGTTCCAGTGAAGCTCAACGCAAACTGGAGGAACAGCACCTCATCTTCCGACTAGGCTCTTTACAGCCTTCCGGACTAAATATTGAGTTCAACAATTTTAGACCATGAACTCTCTCCTCCATCCCCACCCCCTTTCCGATCCTCCCATTTTTTTCCCAATAATTTATATAGATTTTTCTTTTCCCACCTATTTCCATTATTTTTAAATGTATTTCCATCCATTGTTTTATCTCTACCTTTTAGCCTTTTTCGATTCCTTCACCCCACCCCACCCCCACTAGGGCTATCTGTACCTTGCTTGTCCTGCCCTTTCTACCCTTAATTAGCACATTCCTTAGATAATATCATCACCTTCAACACTTCTTTGTCCTTTTGTCTGTGACATCTTTTGGCTATCTCCACCTATCACTGGCCCTCTATCCAGCTCTACTTGTCCCACCGCCCCCGCCCCCACCCTTAAACCAATTTATATTTCACCTCTCTTCTATTTTTACTTAGTTCTGAAGAGTCTTTTGGACTTGAAACGTTAACTGTGTTCCTCTCTGCAGATGCTGCCAGACCTGCTGAGTTTTTCCAGGTATTTTTGTTTTTGCCTCAGATCTCATTGGATTAGGCCACGCCCACAGGCAAAAATATCACGCACATTAAAAGAGACCTTGCAGCTCATCCCAGGTCGGAGTCCCTGCACCACAGCTGCCTCGGGGTTCGCCACCCCAATTGCTTTCGTCCCATGACCCCAGTGGGGGCTGCAACCTACAGTTTGGGAACCCCTGCTACAATTAGTTTATAATCCCTTAAAATAGCAATGGTGGTGGTGGGTGGGGCATGCAGGGGCGTTGCTGGTTGAGCCGTGAGAGTTTAAGGGAGGATGTTAGCTGGAGAGTTAAGTTCTTAAATGGCAGCACTGGGGTCAAGTCAGTGTCGCACACTGATTGATGTCATGATGACGTCTGCCCTAATATGGCGTCCGGCACAACTAACCCAACAAGACTGTGCACGTGGGTTGCTGACGCCACTTTGAAGGTCTAAGAACACTCACAGCAGTCAAAAAGGTGGCCGCTCACAAGCCCAATTTCTCACCCCTTCTGTCGAGGGCACCAATATATTTCCAGTTCTTAAAATGAAATTTAATATCTTTAAAAAAAATTTCTCCTGACGAGAGTTTCATTTGATGTGCCGATGTAAATGACTTCAGAATGAAAAAGAAAGCCTTGCTTCAGAAGGTAGGCATGAATGATGTGATTGCCTCAGGATTTAAGTTGTGTTTGTACTGGAGTACCTCCAGTCTCAGACTAACGTGAAACCGACCAAACCAGTTTGCAGAAAAATAATTTGCTCTGAAACAGGTTTTCCTGCAGGTATGAATTTAGTTCAGCAGCAAGGTGACAGGTCTGCGTGAATGCTGATTTTATTCTTTTATCCCATTGCCATTCCAGCTATTTTTTCAATTAACACGTTCACATCAGCAGCATGCCAGTTCTGAACTTGTTCCCTAATCTCGTCATATATGAGTGGGGGCATGAAGTAACCTAATGTTTGGGCTAATGCTTGAATACCCTAATGCTGAGTGGAGGAACGAGGACACAAACTAGAAAAGGTGTGGTCCAGCCACACATTGCTCCCGAACCTGGGATTCCAGAGTACAAAGCTCACACAGCACAGCACTATCTACGCTCATTATTGTTTTTTGCAGGATTGTTAGAATTTTAATGGCCTGGGAGTTCAAAAAGAGTGGTTGTTATCCTTGTTGCTAGATTGGTGGGTAAATCCTGATGCACAGCATCACTATTTGCTAATACAAACAATTGGGTATATGTGATAATTGATGAGATCATGGATTTATGTGATGGAATTAGGTTGGGATGATGCTGGGATGATTCATTCTCCCCATTTATATAACGTGCCAGAAGTTATAGAATCAAAGAAATTTATGACACAGCAGGAGGCCATTCAGCCCATTGAGTCTGTGCTGGCCTTATATCACTTTCCTTGTAGGTTACGACACTTCAAGCACATATCCAAGTGTTGTTTAAACACAGCGAGTGTTACCACCTTGACCACCCTTTCAGAGAGTTCCAGGTCCCCACCACCCTCTGGATGAAAACATTTCTCCTCAACTCCTCTCTAAGTCTTTGACCAATTACCCTGCACTTCAAGATCCCAATGTTCCTCTACATTTTTCAGAATCACACTGCTTGTTGTGTAAATACTTGTCATGTTTGCCCTACCCAAATATATTACTTCACACATTCCCAGATTAGCCATTTTTCTGCTCATCTGATCAGCCCATTGCTATCTTCTTGCTGTCTACAACTTTTTCCTCATTATCAACCATATAGCCAATTTTCGTACCATCTGCAAATATCTTAATCTTGCCTCCCCCCACCTACATTTAAGTAAATCATTGATATATTCTATGAAAAGCAAGGAATCTGGTACTGAGCCCTGTGGAATCCCATGGGAAAAAGCCTCCCTGTGTCCAAAACACCTATCGACCATTCCCCTTTGCCTCCTGTCACTGAGCTAACTTTGGATCAAACTTGCCATTTTACCTTGGAACCTCCTTTTCTGACCAGTTCTGACCAGAGTTGATCAGACGTACCTGTTTAAATTGGAACTGCAAAGGTTAAGAGATTGCCCAAACCGTATTGTCGCTGCGACATCTCCTTGGTTCAGTGTCCCTGGGGTTAGGCGGTGGGGCATGGAAGGATAAATCTGCTCTGCTCCTGGGAGCCATCAGGCTTCATATCGCAGTATTCTGGGATGCTCCACTTCTGGAGAATGTTATTCAAGGCTTCAGAACAGGATTCCTGTGGGATATTCCTTGGTATCGGTTTTACGTGTCGGAGGGGGGAATTCAGTAGGATGCTGTCACGAGCAGCAGTTGAGCCAGGCAGGACTTTGAAAAGTTGCAGTGGACCCTGTAATCTGTTGTCCTTACTCAGTCCGGACTACGGATGATTCCAGAGTGATAGCAATGTGGTTGACATTTAACTGCCCTAAGCCTAGCAACCATTCACAGGCTCGCAACCACCAGCCTGCTTCGTCCTGCCTTGCGTTGGTAGGGTTGCCAACTGTGATTAAGCATGTTCCTGGAGGTTTCATCACATGACTTGCCCCCACACTCCAGCCATTAGTCGGCCAACATACCCATCCTTGTGGCGTACTGCCTTCCTAAGCCTGTTGGAAAACAAGAAAACTCAATTGGATGGCCCTTGAGTGTCAGCCAAACAGCCTTTTGTCCCCCATTTTCAATATTGTTGTATCTGAAGAAGAGAAAAGCTCAAAGAAAACTGACACAAAAAAACAATCTTTTTCAATGTCCCCATGATTTTTCTCCACGGTCGCACACAGCAGTGTCCTGGAGATTGATCTTCAATTCCTGGAGACTCTAGACCAATCCTTGAGGGTTGGCAACTCTATGTGCCTGTCTCGACAACCACTTCTGGACTCGTGCCTATAATGTATGGTTTAGGGGAAACCCTGGCACAGTGGTAATGCCACTGGACTAGTAATTACCACTTAAACATTGGCACTTCTGTGCAAAATTGGAGCATGTATTTTCCGCTGTTGGGCAAAATGGGTCAGGAGTCAATTCCACTGGTTTTTTGCTTCAAAGTTAGCACCTGAAAGCTCTGTAATGCGGCTTGGAGCTTCCCAGAGGTTTCCCAGACTTCCCGGTTTTGCCGGGGCAGTATGAGTTTTGCGCTAAGTGGCCCAACAGTTTTTTCCAGGTTGCTCAAATGTCCGGAATTTCAGCTCCACTGAGTCCCCTCCCCTTTAACTTGCCCCTTGTGTTCCATTTCATATCCGTTGGTAGCGTACCCGGGAGAGTTGGACATAATTTTTTTTTAAAGACTAGGCTCCTTTGACATCGCGACTCGTTAAAAGGGCCTTGCTGACATCTGGAAATCGACCAATCAGCAGGCCCGTGACAAAAGTCTTCAGCAGGTGGATCATGTGAAGAAGCTTCGTCCAATCAGAGGTGTGGGTACTGCTGGGTGCGTTCAAGCTGCAGCGGTTTCAAAGATGGGCGGCGTGGTTCATGTAAAAGCAAAATACTGTAGAAGCTGGAAATCTGAAACAAAAACAAAAATAGCTGGAAAAACTCAGCATCTGCGGAGAGGAAGACAGGGTTAACGTTTCGAGTTCATATGGCTCTTCTTCAGAACTGAAGAGAAGTAAAAATGTGGTGAAATATATACTGTTCAAGGGGGGTGGGACAGGTGAAGCTGGATAGAGGGCCAGTGATAGATGGAGGCAAAGGAGAGATTGCAAAAGATGTCATAAACAAAAGGTCGAAGGGCTGTTGATGGTGGTGATACTGGCTAAAGGAGGTGCTAATGGCGACATTAAGAGTAGAAAGCAGGATGAGCAAGGTACAGATGGCCCTAGTGGGGGTGGGGTAGGGGGAGGGGACGGTGTGGGAGAAAAGATCGAAATAGCCTAAAAGATGGGGATAAAACAATGAATGGAAATAAATTAAAAAACTAATAATAATAGAAATAGGTGGGAAAAAGATATATAAAAATTTTAAAAATAAATATTTGGAAAAAGGGGTTCAAAAGGGTGAGGATGAAGGAGAGAGTTCATGGTCTGAAGTTGTTGAACTCAATATTCAGTCCGGAAGGCTGTAGAGTGCCTAGTTGGAGGATGAGGTGCTGTTCCTCCAGTTTGTGTTGAGCTTCACTGGAACAATGCAGCAGGCCAAGGACAGACATGTGGGCATGAGAGCAGGATGGTGTGCTGAAATGGTAAACGACAGGGAGGTCTGGGTCATGCTTGCGGACAGACCGAAGGTGTTCTGCAAAGCAGTCACCCAGTCTGCGTTTGGTCTCTCCAATGTAGAGGAAACCACATTGGGAGCAGCGAATGCAGTAGGCTAAATTGAGGGAAGTGCAAGTTTGAAAGGAATGTTTGGGCCCTTGGACAGTGAGGATAGGGCAAGTAAAGGGGCAGGTGTCGCACCTTCTGTGATTGCTTGGGAAGGTGCCGTGAGAGAGGGTTGAGATGTTGGGGGTGATGGAGGAGTGGACCAGGGTGTCCCGGTGGGGGTGAAGGGAAGATGTGTTTGGTGGTGGCATCATGCTGGAGTTGGCGGAAATGGCGGAGGATGATCCTTTGAATGTGGAGGCTGTGGGGTGAAAGATGAGGACAAGGGGGACCCTATCATGTTTCTGGAAGGGAGAGGAAGGTGTGAGAACAGAGGCGCGGGAGATGGGCTGGACACGGTTGAGGGCCCTGTCTACCATCGTGGGTGGAAAACCTTGGTTAAGGAAGAAGGAAGACATGTCAGATGTGCTGTTCTGGAAAGTGGCATCATCAGAACAGATGTGACAGAGGCAAAAGAACTGAGAGAATGGGATGGAGTCCTTACAGGAAGCGGGGTGTGAGGAGCTGTAGTCGAGATAGCTGTGGGAGTCGGTGAGCTTGTAATGAATATTGGTGGACAGTCTATCACCAGAAATAGAGACAAAGAGGTCAAGGAAGGGAAGGAAAGTGTCAGAGATGGATCAATTGAAAGTGATGGAGGGGTGAAAATTGGAAGCAAAGTTCATAACTTTTTCCAGGTCCAGACGAGAGCATGAAGCGGCTCTGAAACAGTCATCAATGTACCGGAGAAAGAGTTGTGGGAGGGTGCCTGAGTAGGCCTAGAACAAGGAATATTCCGCATACCCAATAAAGAGACAGGCATAATGGGGGCCCATGCGGGTACCCATAGCCACACCTTTTACTTGGAGGAAGTGAGACAAGTTTAAGGAGAAATTGTTCAGTCAGAGAATGGTGGGTGATGGGGATTGTTCAGGCCTCTGTTCAAGGAAGAAGTGGGAGAGCCCTCAGACCATCCTGGTGGGGGATGGAGGTGTAGAGTGATTGGACGTCCATGGTGAAGGTTGGGGCCAGGGAACTGGAAATTGTTGATATGATGTGGGGCATCAGAGGAATCGCAGATGTAGGTGGGAAGAGACTGGACAAGGGAAGAGATAACAGAGTCAAAATAGCAAGAAATGAGTTCCGTGGGGCAGGAACAGGCTGGCACGATCCGTCTACCTGGACAGTCCTGTTTGTGGATTTTGGGTAGGAGGTAGAAGGGGGCTGTCTGAGGTTGGGAGACTATGAAGTTGGAAGCTGTGCAGGGAAGATCTCCAGAGGAGATGAAGTCAGTGACAGTCCTGGAAACAATGGCTTGATGTTCGGCGGTGGGGTCATAGTCCAAGGGGAGGTAGGAGGAAGTGTCTGCGAGTTGGCGCTCAGCCTCTGCGAGGTAGAGGTCAGAGGTTAGTGACCATGAGCCTTTGCTGGCTGCAGACAGGTACCGGTTCAAACACAACTGGCACCAAGAGCCAGGCCCAGTGGTGGAGAAAGAGAACAAGAGGCCATATTGCACAAGAGGTAACCCGTAGTGCCTTCCAGCGGCAGTAACTGGTGAGTGACTGAGAGCTGGGGTGGGGACCGGTGGTCAGTCTCAGGCACAGGGGCTGCCGCAAAGGCCTGGTCTTCACTGATTCTCCCTTCAGCCCCTTTGCAACTCTTCACTCCCCTCACTTTAAATGCGATTACATTGATACCAATCTCACGATATAATTGCACCCTAAGATTATAACACCTAAAATCTGCAAGAAGCATAGTGCAAGCAAAGACAACTCTTCCAATTAGCACATGGCTGTTTATACCAATTAAGATGTCATCATACGACCTCCTACCTTCATCTGCCCCTCCTCCAGCCATTGATTTCCCCCCTGCAATATGTCAATCATCATGGAGCCCCACCTTCCCAAGACTTGTCATTATGCCCTGGTTTTGACTTTTGAAAACCTGGTCATCCCAGCTTCCCATGATTATAAATCCAGACTGTATATTAGCATATATATCATTAGCATATATTGTAATGTGGGCCAATTGCACTGCAAACTTGAATTTCTGGTTTTGTGTTAAAAAATGAGATTATGAGGCACAGATCACTGCCAGGATTAACTGAGAGCAACAGAAGTGAGAGCTTTCTGAGTTTAGTGAGTGTGGAAAGTCTGAATAGCAATTATTCCAGCAGGAAATTACTTTTTGTAGCATTTTTATTTGGCATCCTGCCTACAGACAGCCTTGTTCCTGACTGTTTTTGGCTCTGTGAGAAAAAGGGTGAAATCCTGGACCACAATACCTCGCTCACAGTGAAGGTTTCTCAGGTGTGAGGAAGCATGGCGTTCCCCGTGCGTATACCTGTGTATATCACAACCATGGAAGGAGGGGTGGTCTGGCAGCGCAGTGGGTAAGGTCCCTGCCTCTGATCCGGGAGAATCCAGGTTCAAGTCCCACTCCAGGCACTTGATGGCCAAGGAAGGTGGGTTCATAACACAGCCAACCTGCAAATCTTTCCAACACACACCGATGTCAGGTGCTAAGAATGGGTGAGATTCCTGTCCAGCAGCGTGATGGAAAGAAAGTTGGAACCATAACTCCAGACTCCCAACGTGTGTGTAAAGTGGATGATGCCACAGCAGCTGGAACCCCATGAGTGAATTGTAACACTCTGCCATGGAAGCAGAGAGTGAACAGCTGCTCCCTTTGGAGGGATGGAAATTGCTCTAGTTGCAGATCTTGTGCTACAAAAGGGTTCTGGGGACTGAAGTAACCCTCCCCTTATTGTGGCTCTAAGGGGGGATGGCATGTGATGCTGCCCTGAGGGATGCCGTGCTGGGCAGCGGCCCAGTTCACTATTCAGTGCTGAATAAGGGAGGTAACCAAGGCTATCCACTCTATGAGTAACACTTACAGCTTTTGCCAATGGACCAAGTGAAACATGAGGAGAGACCAGACATTGCATGTATTGCAGGCTTTCCAGGCTAATCATGGAATCGTACATTGAAGGAGAAGGCCATTCATCCAGTCATGCCTCTGCTATCCAATTAGTCCCATTCCCCTGCTCTTTCCCATTGACCCTGTGCACTTTCTCCCTTTCACCTACTCATCCAAGCTGAGGCACTGTTTGCCCTCTCAGGTGGATGTAAAAGATCTCGTCAACTAGCTTTTACCACCCACGCAACCCCCACCCCACCCACCCCACCTGCTGCATAACCACAGGCAACTCCCCCACCCTCAATTTGATCCAGGGCGAGGGAGGTGTCAGGCAGCACCCCCATCCCCCCACCACCCATGGGCCTATTGATGCACTTAAGTGGCCAAAACAGGTCACTTATGGGCTGCGTCCCGCCACTGCTGGGATTTTAACCAGCGGCGGGATAGGCCCATGCCAGATGTTCAGCCTGGCCACTTACACTACGTTGGCTGTTGGAGGGCAACGGGAGGGGTGTCTTCCCTATGGCCTCCTTGGGCTTGTTGGAGGCCCCCCCTCCAAGGTCTTCTACCAACCCCTGCGCCCCCTCCTTCACCTCCCCCACCCCCGCCCCCGACCCCCGCCCCCACACTCCAGCCCCAGAACACCCCCCCCTCACAGGGGCCTTCCTGCCTGGGCCGGGCGGGTCTCCAGGCTTACTTCCAGTCCTGGCTCTAGCACAGCACGCTTTCCTGCAGGCCTTGCTGCAGTACCAGCAGTGGCCACTGCTCCCTGTGGGCGCTGCTGGTATTGGGAGCCGCCCGGTCTCCAGCAGCCGGCAGCGATTGACCGGTAGCCCTCTGAGGTGGGACCTCTTGTTGCCGAGGGGCTGTAGTCCTGACTCAGGCCAATTAATGGTGAGTCGGCTGTTAAGTGGCTGCGGGCTGAGCTCTGCCAACCGAATGGTTTCTCTTCCCTGGATTTTACCACCGCCCCCAGCCACATGGACTATTTAATAGTGTCCTGGCCAATATTTATCCCTCAATCAACATCACCAAAAAAGCAGATTATCTGAAATTTATCATATTGGTGTTAGTGGGAGGTGGCTGTGTGCAAATTTGCTCCCATGGTGACTTCCAAAAGTACTTCATCAATTGCAAAGTGCTTTGCTACATCCTAAGGTAGTAAAAGGCTATGCATGAAATGGTGGCAAATCTTTCTTTCATTGCCATTCAGTTAACTTACATTAAATAAACAAAAATAGCTGGAAAAACTCAACGGGTCTGACAGCATCTGCGGAGAGGAACACAGTTAATGTTTCGAATCCGTATGACTCTTCAACAGAACGTTACATGTTTGATAACAAAAACAGAATTACCTGGAAAAACTCAGCAGGTCTGGCAGCATCGGTGGAGAAGAAAAGAGTTGACGTTTCGAGTCCTCATGACCTTTCGACAGAACTTGAGTTTATTGATATTAAGAGTTGCCCCTGCCTGCATTCTAATAGTATTTTCAGACAATGACACAAATGCTGAAGAAAGGGGAACTGTATGAGAGGTGGTAAGGGGTGTTGTTCTATTGTTAGAGACTGTAAATGACAGCAAGGTGTTCACAAGACTCAGAACTGTAATCCAAGCTCAGCATTTGGATGTGAGGGCTGAAGGTATCTGCAGCGCAGCTCTTGTTTAGTGGTCTCGTAAAAATGTATTTTCACATACTTTAGACATGTTCTTTATCCTGACTGCTGTTGTCAATCAAGGGGCTGGCATCAAGGTAAACGCTACCCCCATATTGGGTCTTGATGCCATTCCCAAATCAACCCACTTGCTGTTTGAGTTCATAATGCTGGCAAACTAGGTTTGATTTCAGGATCCATCCAGCCCTCCATGTGTTAAGACAGTCGAAGATTTTGCATAATTTTAAGAACACATGGCCCTATAGTCATTCAAGAAAATTCAATTTTAATGAGCAGGCCATGCCTCCTGCATGGATGACTACAGAATCCCCTCAGGGGAACTGTCTTAGAGCAAACAACATCAAGGTGGTTAACACAAATGATAAAAACAAAAAACTGCGGATGCTGGAAATCCAAAACAAAAACAAAAACAGAATTAACTGGAAAAACTCAGCAGGTCTGGCAGCATCGGCGGAGAAGAAAAGAGTTGACGTTTCGTGTCCTCATGACCCTTCGACAGAACTTGAGTTCGAGTCCAAGAAAGAGTTGAAATATAAGCTGGTTTAAGGTGTGTGTGTGGGGGGCGGAGAGAGAGAGAGAGAGAGAGAGAGGTGGAGGCGGGGGGGGTGTGGTTGTAAGGACAAACAAGCAGTGATAGAAGCAGATCATCAAAAGATGTCACAAACAACACAACAAAAGAACAGATAGGTGTTAAAGTTAAAGTTGGTGATATTATCTAAACGAATGTGCTAATTAAGAATGGATGGTAGGGCACTCAAGGTATAGCTCTAGTGGGGTTTTTTTTTTAAATAATGGAAATAGGTGGGAAAAGGAAAATCTTTATAATTTATTGGAAAAAAAGGAAGGGGGTAACAGAAAGGGGGTGGGGATGGGGGAGGGAGCTCACAACCTAAAGTTGTTGAATTCAATGTTCAGTCCGGAAGGCTGTAAAGTGCCTAGTCGGAAGATGAGGTGTTGTTCCTCCAGTTTGCGTTGGGCTTCACTGGAAGAATGCAGCAAGCCAAGGACAGACATGTGGGCAAGAGAGCAGGGTGGAGTGTTAAAATGGCAAGCGACAGGGAGGTCTGGGTCATTCTTGCGGACAGACCGCAGGTGTTCTGCAAAGCAGTCGCCCAGCTTACGGTTGGTCTCTCCAATGTAGAGGAGACCACATTGGGAGCAACGAATGCAGTAGACTAAGTTGGGGGAAATGCAAGTGAAATGCTGCTTCACTTGAAAGGAGTGTTTGAGTCCTTGGACGGTGAGGAGAGAGGAAGTGAAGGGGCAGGTGTTGCATCTTTTGCGTGGGCATGGGATGGTGCCATAGGAGGGGGTTGAGGAGTAGGGGGTGATGGAGGAGTGGACCAGGGTGTCCCGGAGGGAGCGATTCCTACGGAATGCCGATAGGGGGGGTGAAGGGAAGATGTGTTTGGTGTTTGCATCCGATGATGCTACCTTCAAAAACAGTTCCTCTGACATGTCCTCCTTCTTCCTTAACCGAGGTTTTCCACCCACGGTCGTTGACAGGGCCCTCAACCGTGTCCAGCCCATCTCCCGCGCATCCGCCCTCATGCCTTCTCCTCCCTCCCAGAAACATGATAGGGTCCCCCTTGTCCTCACTTATCACCCCACCAGCCTCCGCATTCAAAGGATCATCCTCTGCCATTTCCGCCAAGTCCAGCATGATGCCACCATCAAACGCATCTTCCCTTCACCCCCCCATCGGCATTCCGTAGGGATCGCTCCCTCCGGGACACCCTGGTCCACTCCTCCATCACCCCCTACTCCTCAACCCCCTCCTATGGCACCACCCCATGCCCACGCAAAAGATGCAACACCTGCCCCTTCACTTCCTCTCTCCTCACCGTCCAAGGGCCCAAACGCTCCTTTCAAGTGAAGCAGCATTTCACTTGCATTTCCCCCAACTTAGTCTACTGCATTCGTTGCTCCCAATGTGGTCTCCTCTACATTGGAGAGACCAAACGTAAACTGGGCGACCGCTTTGCAGAACACCTGCGGTCTGTCCGCAAGAATGTCCCAAAGCTCCCTGTCGCTTGCCATTTTAACACTCCACCCTGCTCTCTTGCCCACATGTCTGTCCTTGGCTTGCTGCATTGTTCCAGTGAAGCCCAACGCAACACAGATGATGCAAGGACACCCTAAGAAAAGAGTCTTTCACATTTCTGCATTGCAGACCGGTTAACAAGGATAACCATTGCAGCCCCCAACCAGCCCATGTGGAGGCAAGAACTGAAATTTGGTTCAGCCTGATTCGAGGATCATCTATGCCAAACTTGCAACATCCAGAAGTGTCACAGCACCAACAATGACATGAGCTGCCCGTTCTGTACGTCCATGTCAATCTTGCATGGGACTCCTCAGCAATGAGAGGACTCACAGAAGACGATGAAGCCACTTACATAAATAAAAAACAAAAACAGAAACAGAAATACTTGGAAAAACTCAGCAGGCCACTTACAGTTTGGACATTCTCGAATAACGAGGAGTTTAGCACCTCACAAAAGCTAGTCATGCAACAATGCAGTTTAATCAGCACTGGTTCACAGGTAGGAGTCTTTAATTAGCACTTAGTAACGCAGTCAGTCTGAGAGTCTCTCAGACAACGTGGTAAACAATAGCACGTCATAAGACCTCTTTAAACACAGTCACAACACTGTTGATGTCTTGATGTGATTATTCTCTTAAGGACTATGAAAGAAGCAGTGTAAATGGCTTCAACAATGAGGCCATTTTCAAATGTAGGACCTCAATTGCTTAGCCTGGGTGTTTGGGTGTTGCAGACTGTCTTCAGTATCCTAACAATACCATGATAACAGCTTTTAGCTGTACTGATGGCATTTCCTGTTGCAGCTCATTTACCAGCGCAGTTTGTGGCCTGGGAGCTGTACATTTTAGTGAACCCACCGCTCTTTTGCAGGTTAGCCCACTTCAAAGGCAGTTTTGAACACAGCCTTTTACTCAGGGGTCCTGTCTGAACTGCAGCTGCAAGATCACCAATGCTGCATAGCAGCGACCGATTTGCTGGAAAAATATATAGATGTGTAAATAAGGGCAAGGTAACTTTCTGACTACAGTTTGGAGTGAATACTCTCTCTGTCAGATGTGTACACAGCTGTGAGACAGGAGCTTTGCAGCCGTTGCAAGTTTCATAGCATTTTCTGAGAGAGACAGAAATTTAGTGGATATGCTGGGTCCATTTAACATTGTAAAGTTTAACACTGCATAGAACATGCACTGATCCCAGCCAGTATCTAAGTGTGATGCAAACTCAATGAACCCTATGTTTTGACTTTCTGGCAGAAAGGCATTTTGGCAGTTCAACTGTGCTCAGTGTTTGTCAGGCTGCTATTGCACGGTAATCAGATTTACTGCTTCCTAACTTACCACCAAACTTAAATTATACAATTCAGAAGGGCATCAATTGTCAGAGACATGATAACTTGAGGAAATGCAGTGACTCAGAGTGACCAAGTCATTGTAAACAGGATAGCAAACATGGCTTAACACACCAACCCCTGCAGCCACTTGATGAATGTAGCTCACTCCTGTTAACCATGGCCAGGCTTTTCTCCAGAACCACGCCTGCCCTACAGTCCTGATGGGAAGATGAAAAGTCTCATCCTGTTAGACTGCTTTGTACCATATAAACTGCTTAAACTGCTATTGAAACTTTCTCAAAAGCAATAAGAGAGGCAAGATACAATAGAAAGATTTGCATTTGTATAGTACCTTTCACATCCTCAAGGTGTCCCAAAGTGCTTCACAGCTAAAGAACCACACTTTCAAAATGTAGGTACTGTTTTATTATGGGGAACAGAGCAGCCAATTTGCACACAGCAAGATGTCACAAAAGGCAATCCATGTCATCTGCTTTTGCAATCTCGACTGACAGATTAACATTGGTTTTAGGAATGTCCTCAAATCCCTGGGAGGCCCTAGCCTGTGACCAACCAAAATGAAGGTTCATTCGAGAAGGCGCCGAACACATCGAGGTTCTTCGTCGGGAACCATGCAGAGACGACGTGGAGTTGTTGGAGGGAGCGCACAAATCTCCAAATGACCCATCGACAAAAGGTTGCACATTGGACTTATCGAACTGGAGCGAGAGCCAGTCACCCTTGATCCCAAGTGACTGCCCAAGAAGAAGCAGAAACGTTGGCCAAGGCAACACCACAGCCCTTCTTTGGGCTAGTGCCATTGGGTCGTTTGTGTTCACCTGAAAGAACATGCAGGGCCTCAGTTTGACATCTTCCCCGAAAGACAGCACCACACCAGCACAGCTCAGTACAACAGTGAAGCAGCAGCCTAACTTGCATGTTCAAACCTTGAGGGAGAACCTGAACCCACAATATTCTGCCTTAGCAGCAAGAGTGCTACCAGCTGAGCCTCGGCTGACGCTAGGAGCACAATCAGCCTTACAGACTGCACAGGGCTGCAGCGATTAGTTAAAAGAGCATATTTTACAACAGTGACTGTACTTCGAAAATTGAGGTGTTGCTATGGATCAGGAGCCATGTCCGCCAGCGGGCACAGGAGCGATAGGCAAATGAGAGATGGCGCAAGTTAGGATCCGGACAGCAAGAGATCTGGATGAGCGCAAGTCGATGGAGGGTGGAAGGTAGGAGGTTGGCCAGCCAAGAGAGCTTTGGAATAGACAAGTCTGGTGGATGAAGGTTTTAGGAGCTAAAGAGCTGAAGCAGAGATGGATGCAGCAATGTTCCAGAGGTAGCTCAGGATAATATAACAGAAGATTATAATCTCTGTCTTATGATTACTTTGTTTTTCTGGTTTTAGTGTGACAGGCTGATTAGGACGACAGCTACTATAACGCATAACAGAAAACCTTTTACAGTAAATAAGAACACTTTTTATTGGGACAGTTATGCACTTTTTTATTAACATAATATTATGCACAACAGAATCAAATATATGCTTAATGCAAATTCTGCCACTGTAGTTTATGTTTGACTAACAATTCTTTATTTGTTTATAGGAGCTCCTTTAATGTTTGGCCTACAGTTGCTTTTGAATCAAGGTTTAGTTTTACACACAGCATATCCCAGTGTTAGTCTGTAGAGGGCCCCACAATATAGGCAATAGAATAGTGGTTGGTGCACCTATTAACAAATGTCCTTCAAAACAGTCAGTCTAATAATGCAGCATATCAATATGCTGTAAGGCACCACCAAACTGGGATGTACGGCAGGTAGTAATGCCTTGCGATTGTCCACCCTGGCCCAAGGTGGGCCATTTTGCATACCTTGCAGAATACAGAAAGTGTTGGGGGGGATGGGGGATAGAAATGGAAACCAGGGCTGGGTGGAAAGCGTGAAACTAACACGTTATCTGTCAGTTGCATCTCTGCTGGTAGCACACTCGACTCTGAGTCAGCAGGTTGTGAGATCAAATCCCACTCCTAAAACTTGGCCCCATAATGCAGGCTGATGTAGTATAAAGGGTTAATAGCTATGATGCTAAAAGCTAGAGTGCATCACCAGTATGTCAGATCATATGTAACTGGAATCTAAGGGCAGAAGGTTCTAATGGAGGCTTGCCAAAGCCTGTCTCTGTAAACAGTCAATAAATGTTCACTGATTTGCAACAGCATGCTTTCAGCTTTCTTCAATCAAAGGTACTCTGATCCTGGTCATGATAATAATACATGGTGGCAGCGGTCTGTGAACCATTTATTAAGGATCCCAGTCAACACCGATAAAGGTCAGAAAAGCATAGGCCGTCAGCCTGGCAGAGTACTCTTGAGAAACACCCGCAGCAGTAAACAACTAATCGATATTGGAGTTGCACAGAGCTATGGAGAAAGTCTTATCTCTGCCCAGACTGCTGGACCTTGTGGAGAACCTTGACCAAGCTGCACACTGGAGAAACTGGTGTCACCAATTCAGTCAATAATGGACTACCTCTGGATTCGCTGAGAATCCTGATATGGATCAGGTCAGTGTTCTCATTTGTGCAATTGGCAGCTATGCTGCCAACATTTTAAGAAGACAGGGGTTTGATGAAGAAACCGCTAAATACAAAGAGGTCATCAAGGTCTTCAATTCCTACTTTAACCTACAGGGCATAACTACAATACACTGGGCAAAGTTCAACTGGCACAGCTCGGAACCTAGAGAGAATATAAATTCTTTTATAAATGACCTCTATCGCTTAGCAGGTAACTGCGAATATGGGACATTGAGAAAGTAGCTCATCAGAGACCACATCGTGATGGGGGCAGTCAATGAAGCATTGTCAGACTTCTTACAATCCAGAGAAGATGTCATTTTGTCCAAAGCAGTACAGTTAGCTAGGTAAGCTGAACTTCACAAACAAAACAAAGCAGGCTGTTCATCCGGAGTATAGGGAGCTCTCCTGGGGCCGGAGCACCAACTTGTGAACCACAGAGCTGTCAGCGGCCCTGACAGGAAGCAAAGCCAGTAGGAAGAGGGTGCAATCAACACCATTGTTCCACATCCATGTCCAAGGAGGTGAGGTGGAATCCTGTACGTCTCCTTGTATACTAGGTCCCTTGCAGCAATCACCCAGAAATTTGGGCAGTCCAGAAAGCTGATGTGGGTTGTGCACAGATACGGGAGTACTGTGCTATTGGATGGCCTGTGTATGTTCCTAGCAATTGTATTTTGAAGCCTTACTTTGAACAATGTTGCCACCTTAGCCTCATGGGTGACTTGTTAGTCTACAATGACTGGATTGTCATTCCCAGGGTCCTCAGGCTAAGCATTCTCTAATGGCTGCACCAAGGACACCTGGGTATCATGAGGTGCAGGGCTAGGACTGGCAGTTCAGCCTGGTGGCTGGTATCTCCAAAGCTATTGAAGGGATGATTTCCAATTGTACTACATCCATAGACAAGACCACAAGGAGCCACTGATGGTGTCCTCCTTCCCATCCTGACCATGGGAGCGCCTCGGATGGACATTTTTGTCTTCAAGGATAAAACCTTCCTTATCGTCATGGATTATTATTCCCGCTGGATCGAGGTCAAACGGCTACATGGGCCCACCTCTTCAGCTGTTATTACCATGATGGAGGAAATTTTTGCCATGCAACCCTGATTTGGTTGTCTCTGGTAACAGGCCCCAGTTTGCCAATGACTGCTCCAAATACTTCACAGAGACATAAGGCTTTGTCCACATCACCAGTCCGCCCAGGTACACACAAGCCAACGGAGAGGCTGAAAGAGGTGTCCATACTGTCAAATACTGGTTGAACAAAAATAACAACGTCAACTTAGCCTTACTGAAATACCGGTCTACACCACTGCAGAACCGTCTAGCTCCATCAGAACTCCTAAAAGGTAGGAGATTACACACACAGCTCTCAAGTCTGCCACATACCCTTCGATCATGTATCAAGGTGACAGTGATTGAAAAGGTGCAAGGAATAGAGGTCCACTGCCTGACGCACCAGGTCCTGACATACAACATCGCCACAAAGTGCAGTATTTACCATTGCTCTCACTAGGACAGTCTGTCCGGGTTCAAGGCCAGAATCGACCTGGCCAGGTTTTAAGTCAGCCCATTCATCCACCCTCCTAGCCGGTTCACATTGACAGTGGAACAGATCTGCTCTGATGTCCATCAATAGACAGCCTGTACAGGAGACAACCGAGAAGACAACACAGCCAAATTACTGCATGATTCACAGGCCCCTCCACAAGAACATTGTGCTCCTAACTCTCTCCCACAGGAAACAAGAACACGATCCATCAGACTAGTCAAACCATGGCAGCATCTTTTCCTGTGACTCAGGGAAGGGGACAGCAAATTGATTCGGGAGGGGGGGGAAGTAGGATGTGCAAATAGTTAATGTTAATGAGTAGGATGAAAGCTTGGGAGAGGTGTGGTATAAAGGCTTAATAACTGTGATGCTAATAGCTAGAGTGCATCATCTGTGATGTCAGATCACATACAACTGGAACCTGAGGGGAGGAGGTTCTAATGGAGTCTTGTTAAAGCCTGTCTCCATAAATAGTATAAGTAATTAATTATTGTTCACTAGTTTGCAACAGCAGAGTTTCAGCTCTCTTCTTTCAAAAGGCATCTCCTGATTCCCCAAAGCCTGTCCACCATCTACAAGGCACAAGTCAGGAGTGTGATGGAACGCTGTCCACTTACCTGGATGAGTGCAGCTCCCACAACACTCAAGAAGCTTGACACCGTCCAGGACAAAGCAGCCTGCTTGACTGGCACCCCACCCACAAACATTAACTCCCTCCACCACAAACGCACAGTGGCAGCAGTGTGTACCATCTATAAGATGCACTGCAGGAACTCACCAAGCCTCCTTCGACAGCACCTTCCAAACCCACTACCTGTACCATCTAGAAGGACAAGGGCAGCAGATAGATGGGAACACCACCACCTGCAAGGTCCCCTCCAAGTCACTCACCATCCTGACTTGGAAATATATCGCCATTCCTTCACTGTTGCTGAGTCAAAAACCTGGAACTCCCTTCTTAACAGCACTGTGGGTGTACCTACACCACATGGAAGGGAACTAAGGATGGGGAATAAATGCTGGCCCACCAATGAAACCCACATCCTGTGAATCATTAAAAAAAACTCTTAGCCCGGTTGTGATAAGAAAACAGCTGATATTCCTGTTGCAGTTGTGGGGCAGTGCTGCACTATTGGAGGAACTGTCTTGCAAATGAAAGGTTAAATTAAAGTCATGACTGCCCTCTCAAGTGAATGTAAAAGACTCCATGGCATGTTTTGTTCTGAGATTGGTCCTTCTGTCTTGGACTCTAGATGTGGGACTTGGTTCTTAGATAGACTGTAGACATGTTCTGGTATCTGCTTAGCATGTGTTTTACTTGTACTGCATCTAAACAGGTTACAGAGTAGGCACGTAGCTCCTAGGCACGATTCCAACCTCATTCTCTCTCTCGAGTTTATCACATGACTGAGTATTGTCAGTGGTCCATCATCATCTGTGTCATATATTAACATATCCCATCTATTAACCCTTTATACTACACTTTTGTCAGAGAAGAGCAGGGGAGTTCACCTTGGTGCCCTGGCCAATGATTATTCTTCAATCAGTATTGCAAAAACAGATTATCTGGTCATTATCACATTGCTGATTGTGGGAGCTTGCTGTGCACAAATTGGTTGCCATGTCCCCTACATTGCAACAGTGATTACACATCAAAAAGTATTTCAAAGGCTGTAAAGCATTTGAGAGGCCCTGAGGCTGACGAAGATGCTAAATAAATGCTCGTCATTCTACAGGGCAGATCGCAGCAGCCAGGTCAACAGTAGAATAGGATCCATCAGGGCTTGGAGGACTGCAGTCGGCCTTTTGGTGAGATAGTGTCAATGACAGCGGTAGAACCAAGGGGCAAAGAGGAGGAGCCAATTTACAAAATGGTGGAGAGGTATCTAAACTAATTTGCTTGTCATTGGCCAAACACAGGAGAGTATTTAGGGTAGCTGTTGAAATGTCCGTGCCTGGCCTGTCTCTCCTTCCTTGCTGAAGTGTGGAGCAGTAAAAGGCAGAGAGACAGCTGGGAGGCTAAGGAAAACTTATTGAAATCTTTTCCAGTTATTGCATTAACAAATTGCGCTAGGCGATTCATTCCAGGAATACACCATTTCTAAAGTCAGCCAGAGCTGTAAGGGTTAACATTCCTCAAATGGTGTGACTTGTGCAGGGTGCAGCTTCCCACTCTGTTACTTGAGGTAAACAGCAGATTTATAACTTTTCTCCTTAGTGGCTTTAGTTCTTTTGTTATAAAAACATCATCAGTTTTCACCAACACTGGGCTATACATGTTGCCATATCCATCACTTTGCCTCCCCTTTCCCTCTGACTGTTGACCTGACAGAGACTGGTCAAATACTGAAGCTTGATTGAAAATGTCAGCCAGAACTGTTATTCAAATTGCATTTCCCTCAGCAGAAGCATACGTGAGTATTGTAACTCCTGCAATACAGCAGAGTAACTTAAAATACAAGAACAGCAACTTGCATTTCTGCAGTGTCTTTAACATAATAAAATGTCCCAAGATGTTTCATGGGGTATTATAAAACAAAATTTGACTCTGAGCTGCTTTAGGCGGGTATTAGGGAAAGGGAAAACCTGCAAGTTCCCCTCCAGTGTCACTCACCACCCTGACTAGGAATTATATCGGTGTGGTTGGGTCAAAATCCTGGAACTTTCTCCCTACCAGTACCTACTGCAGATGGACTGCAGCAGCTCAGGAAGACAGCTCACCACCACCTTCTCAAGGGCAATGAGGGATGGGCGAACTTTGCCCCAGAATCACTCAACAAGAACGAATATGAGAAAAATCAAGGCTTGATCAAGGAGGTGGGTCTTAAGGACAGCCTTAAAGGATGAAAGTGAGATAGGTCATCGTTTAGGGTGGATTTCCAGAGCTTAGGGCCTGGGTAACTGAAGGCATGGCCAACCATGATGGGGTGATTAAAATCAGGGATGTTCCAGAGGCCGGAATAAGAGTGCAGCTCTCTCAGAGGGCTCCGAGGCAAGACGAGGTCACAGAGATAGGGAGGGCTGAGGCCATGGAGGGATTTGAAAACAAGGATGGGAGTTATATATGATATGTATGACGGAATTTTCCGTGCCAGCTGGCATCGGGCGTGTTCAGTGGCGTGAATGGACAATATGACGAGAAGGCTAGAAATCGGTTCCACGACGTCGTGAAACCAGTTTGTGCTCACCCGCTCAGCCCGCCACATATCATTATAAGGCCAGCCCACCAGAATCATCCTCCCATGATGGATTGACCTCCCACGATGGCGCGATTGCACACCAACATGTTTCACAACAGCATATATAAGGTGTGCGCTTGGCAGGCTGCACTTTGAGGGGAACGCGGAGGTGAGTACACAGTAACGTTGCGCAGCGCTCATCTGGCTCGCCTGTTGGACTTCAAGGTTGAGCACATTGGAGGTGGGGTGGGAGCAGGGGCTGCCCTGTGGTTGAAGGAAGTGCACAAGCAAGTGTGGGGTTGGGGGTAGGGTAGTATTCAAGCATTAGGGAGCCAGTTCAGATGCAGCCACATTGACATGCATGGAGTTGGGTCTCTAGCTTATCTGCCCACTCAAGCAACACAGAGCCATCAAAGTGCCACCAAGTGCTCCAGACCTTCTCACCCCTTGGGCACAGACTGCAAACTAATGAGTGTTTTAGTGGACTGCAGAACAATTGGATGACTGGGCACATTGTACAATGTCCTTGCTAAATCTGGCCATGGAGCAGTCAATGGTGGAGGTGCTCACAGCCCCTTGCAATGGCATCATCCCGGTTTGGACCGGTCTCCCCCATGGTTCAAGCCAACAGTGCAGCCTTGCAGTGCGGGTTAGGAGAATGCCTGTGCCTGAGCTGAGAGCACAGCCTGCAGTCCGATGGGCAAAGCTGCTGCCAATCGGTCAGGTGGAGTGGGGGCAAAGGTGGGTGGGGTTTCGGGCAGCCATGCAGTGCACTAAACTCTGACCATCCAAGTGGCGGCCAGCACTCTCCAGGATGTATTAAGGTACATTCAGACTTAACCAACAGAGGTTCTTAGTACATCCAAGCTAATTGACGCATCTCTCTCTTTCATCCTGCAGGAGGAGTATATCAGGGCCATGGAGCCTGGTGAATTAGCTGTATGCCTTGTGGTGTACAGAGAGCAGAGACGATGAAGAAGAGAGCAACGGAGGTGTCTTGGATCAGAGGGAGGAGCAGCACCCTCAGGAAGGGGCAGCTGGGGCTCCTGCATGTGTTGCTGAAGAGCCAGAGCGATCTGTCGCTGGTCAGCACCCAGCTTGACCCAGGGTCTATAGACACCGCCTTTCATTCCTGCAGATGACTGACAACCAGTGTCGCCGAAAACTGTGCATGTCTAGGGAACTGGTCGGTCACACCTGCTGCAGGATTTGGCGCCACGGGGACATGGAGCGCATCGACTGCCTGTGGCCATTAGAGTGACTGTGGCGCTCAATTTTTACACTAATGGCTCTTTTCAGGGCTCCACAGGTGACCTCTATGGGATATCACAAGCCCCCACAAATGCATCCATGAGGTCACGGATGCCACCTTTGAGAGGGCACACAACTTTTGCCCAGGACCAGGACAGCCAGGATACAAGAGCGGATTTGCCTAGATCCCACAGCTGCAGGGTGTCACCGACTTCACTCATATGATGCTCACATCTCCGTCACAACAAGGGGTCAACTATGTCAACTGCAAGGGCTTCCATTCACTGAATGTGCAGCTGGTGTGCGACCACCAGAAACACATCCTGCGCATGGTTTCCAGGGACTGTCCATGACTCCCACATTCTCAGTCGGTCACAGTTCCCTGAGATCTTCTAGGATCCAGAGGCTGCAGGATTGGCTCCTTGAGAACAAGCAGAGGCCGTGGCTGATGACACCCATGCAGCGACCTCAGACTGCAGCAGAGCGATGGTATAATGAAGCTCATGTTGCAACTCACAGCTTGGTGGAGCAAACCATCAGGATGCTGAAGATGAGGTTCCAGTGCTTGGACCGGTTTGGTGGGGCCCTGCAATACAGTCCACACAGGGTGTTATGCATCATTGCCGACTGCTGTGCCCTTTACAACCTGATGCTGCAACAGGGAGAGGAGCTGGCTGAGGAGGAGATGCAGGAGCTGGAGGTCCCCTCTGATGAAGAGGACATCGATCGTGATGAGGGTGAAGAAGTCCTTGAAGGTGACGATGACAGCAGTGAGGCCCTCACAGCTGCTAGTTCTGTGGCACTGAGGAGATACCATAGATCCTCACATTGCATCTGTGAATGTCTGACTCCAGTCTGGCTAATGGCAGCACCAATACCCTCTGTGATAATGCTCCCGTTGTGGAGATGCAGTGGAGGCCCTAATAGTCACTCGATCGCAGGAGGATGAAGACAACATGCAGTGAGGACACTTCATAGATCTTCACTTAGCCTCTGAGAATGTCTGACTCCTGTCTGGCTGAGGGCAGCTCACTTGTGCTCTGTGATCAGGGTCACATCATGAAGACGCAGCCGTGAAACTTTAGAAGCATCTGATCCTTTGTCCACATTCAGCACCTGAGCCCTTCAGGAGCTCAGCGTCACTGGTCACAGATGCTGAAGAGATGGGGCCAGTCCCATCTTAAAGGTGCTGAGAGCACACAGAGAGAATAACGGAACTCTGCAACAACTGCCCACGACATTCTGGCAGCAATGACCAGCACCGCCGAGGTGCAGGCATCAGTAATGTGTCCAGGGAGTGTGAGGCTGGAACATCACTGTGGTCTGAAGGCTGCACAGACACAGGGAAGAGGCCCTGGACTGAGACACCTGCCTTTATCCTGCGCAGAAAGGTTTCACATCTGAGTGACAAAAACACTGCTCATCAGAACAAGGAGCCATAGGCAGGGAGACATTCTTGGGAGTTAATTTACAATAGTGAACATTGTATACAAGTGATTAACATGTGTGCCCAGGCTGTGCAACCTCTTAACGTTCCTAACTCTGCCACTACGTCTTGGTGCTCCCCAGACATCCACAGCAGAGGTGGGGACAGCCTGCTGACTGTGACATCCTGTCTGGTGGGCGTCCTCTGGAGGGCCGAGACCTGGAGAGCCCCAGCCTGCTTTTGGGTTCCTGAGGTGTGGCAGTGACAGCCTCCTCGGCCTGTGCAGCTGGAGCTGCTGAGGCCAGAGGCAGGAGGGATTCAGACGGGCTGTACAAACCTGTATCACCTAGGTGGACAGCCCCAGGGTGTGCACTTTCTGGTCCTCCTTCCTGTGGGTCCCTGATGGCCCCATGGCTTACTCCTTGAGGAGAAGGGGCAGCTGGACATCCCTTCCTGATGTTCCTGAGCTTGCCTTTGCAGCTCCAGCAACTGTGACATGACCGAGTCCAGAGGCTCATCATCTGACTCAGACTCAGCAAATTTCAGGCCTCCGAGTGCCGGGGACCTGGGAAGTCCCTGCCAGTGCCTGCTGTGGATCAGATGTGATGTGCTCACCCGATTGTGACTCTGAGGCTACTCTAAAGCTATGTTCCACTGAGGTGCGTGTCTCTGCGCTGATGGAGGGTGTGGGTGAGCGATGTGACAGGACTTCAAGGAGGGTGCCTCCAGATTCCTCTTCAGAGGTTGCTTCGGGGCTTTATTTGTCTGATGGATGTTGCATTCTGGACCCTCACTTGGCTGAGCACCGTCAGCACAGGACCAGTCCAGATCCTCGCTGGCCAGATGGATGGCTCTGTTTTCAAAGTCTGTGAGGACCTTAATTTCAGGCATTCCTCCACTGATCTGTGACCTCTCCTGCTTGTTGTGTGCCAGCTTGTCCTTCTGGAGAGAGGGTAAGTAGAGCACCTGCCAGAGCGGATAAATATGCCTGGCCTTTGTGGGTGGTGAGTGGTCCCATGGATGGGATGAGGACAATGAAGGTGAGTGTGAGAGCGTGAATAGTGATATCCCTTGAACCAGCAGTGAGTGAGGGCCCTGTGGATGTGTGAGGGTTTGTGAGTGTGTGAGTTGAGAGAGATGAGAAGAGTGACTTACCCTGACAGAATGAAGGAGATCATTCATCCTCTTTCGACACTGGGTGGCTTGTCTTCTTTTGCAGGGCATTGGCGCTGACCACTTCTGCCATCGCCTCCCAAGCCGATGACTTTGTTGCCCATCCTGTGGCCTGAGTGGGGATATAGGACATCATAGCGGGTACCTGCTACGTCCAAAAGAGGGACAAGTCATTGAACCTGGGGTCTGCAGTCGTTTTGCTTTTTGGGGCCATGTCTTCTGTGCAGCTGTCCTGGGCTGGAAGCACTGAGAAGTGTGCGCACGGCTGCACTTTAAACATGGTGCCCGGCGTGATGAAGCAGCGAGGTGATGGTGTGGCAGGTGAATGAGAGCCCGCCTGCCATGGAAACGGTGTGTTTCCCGGGAATGTGTAATTAATGCAGCGGCTTTGGGATGATAGGGTGTGAGAAGCCACCACTGCAGCCGGCAGGTAAAACATTATTTTTGCATTTGGTGCAAATCTGGGACGATTCCGCCCTTAGTCTCGCGCCGATATAGGACGTCAACCCTGAATCCCTGCAACAAGTCACATCATTGTTAAACAAGACTTGTCACAGCATTCAAGGATCTGGAATCCAGAACGCAAACCAACTCTCAGTCATACTTCAATTAGACACAGACCAAACTAATCCTGAAGCATTCGGGAGTAAACCAAGGTGACTGTACCATCTACCCAAGTAGGTCATCTGCCAAAAGGTCGCTGATATACTAACTCCATTTTTCTCTTGCCACAATCATGGTCTGACCTGCTCAGTATTTCCAGAGATTTCCATTTTTATTTTATTCTAAAGGCTGTAATGTCCCTTCTGGGATAATGTTTTATCTGTGAGGGTTTTAATTTTTATTCAATTTTGTCTCGGTCCTTTCCTCAAGCTGATGGCCTGTGCTGGGTTCCAGACATACGTCAGCAGATGTCCAGCTTTCACGTGGAAACCCAGGGAGTGGATGTCAGTGGGCTATTCAGGGAGAGGTTTTCCTGGATCTGTGCTCAGGCACCTTTGTAACGCCAGTGGATATCGGAAAATTGAGCGACTTGCAGTGCATCCATGATGGAAGCAATTGATTCTTCTTATATTTCTACTAATGGATTGGAAATTGTGCAGCTTCTCTCAGTGGCTTGGTTCAAAGCCATTGGTATATTCTCCGATTCAATGAGCCTGGTTGTAAATCACGGGAGATCTTCACTTCTGACTCTTGGCAGTGTCACTGCTTTCCTGTAAATAACTTTTAGGTTGCGGGTGTTGCTGGCTGGGCCCAGTATTTATTGCCCATCCCTAATTGCCCCTGAGAAGGTGGTGGTGAGCTGCCTCCTTGAACTGCTGCAGTCCATGTGGTGTAGGTACACCCATGGTGCTGTTTGGGAGGGAGTTCCAGGTTTTTGTGAAGGAACAGCAATAGAGTTCGAAGTCAGGATGGTCTGTGGCTTGGAGGGGAACTTGCAGGTGGTGGTGTTCCCATGCATCTGCTGCCCTTGTCCTTCTAAGTGGTAGAAGTCACAAGTTTGTAAGATGCTGTTGAAGGGTCCTTGGTGAGTTGAGTCTGGTCATTCCCTGATCGCCATAGATTTCATGTCTGCTCCCTTGACCTCATCCCACTGACTTCAATCTCCTCAACCTCCCTCTAGCTCCCCCTCAACTCCATGCATGACCGTGTCCCTGATGTCTCTCTTCCCTCGCCTTGTTCCCCTCAATCTCGAGCTCCCAGACTTCCCCAAAACTCTCACTCAACCTCGCCTCCTCAATCTCATGTCTTGACCTCACCCTGCTTGATCTCACTCCACTCCTCAACTCCGCACTGCCCCTGACTGTGCAACCACCTCCGAGGGTCACTCCTGTCCCCCTAGAACCCACAAACTCCAAGGACTGGGTTTTATGGAGGCCGGTTTCCTAGCGGGTACACCCTCACTCTGACAGGCTGCCTGGGTGTCATTTAATGCTCTGAGGAATGTTAAATGGCTTAAGATGGGCCTTCCACCCCCATCTGCTTGGCTGGTCACTCTCTGGTCTCAATAGCACCACTGGGAGTGGTGGCCACTGATGGGACTGCATCCAGTTGCAAAGAAGAAGAGCCAGGAGCTGGATGACACATAAGTTACGGGTTTCTAATTGGGGCCAGGATAGGAGGCCGTGGGGGTCTGATGGGGAGCAAGGGGAGTGAGGGCCGAGGTGCACAGTCTGTGGGGAAGAAGGGACACCTGAAGGAGTAGACCCGGGGAGCGGGGAGCCTCTGAATTGGGACAGGGGGCCCCTGAAGGAGGTACCTGCCCCATTTATGCCCATAGAGCAAGCAGGCTTACTCACTGGGCTTCCTGTCCCTCGCCAACCTCCTCCCTCTGGTCATAAAATTGCAGTTGGGTGACCTAGGGATTTGTCTACCCTGACATGCGAAGACTGACTCCGACTGACTGGGTGGATGAGACCAATCTAAAGTCCAGTGGTCTTGAAGGTGGGTCAGCGTCATGTTGTGGAGCACGGCAAGACACAGAAGACACCCTGGTCACCCAGGTCTATCTCCAGCCACCTAGACTCATCTTGCCACTGAATCAAGATAGGTCAGGACGAGGAATTGAGATTGGCACTATGCAACTCTCCCCCATTATAATCTAAATCACGTGCAAGTCACGTTCATCATCCTTCTATCACCTGAAATCCATTATCTATCTGTCACAAGTCTTGTGGTGATGGGTGAGCATAGTGGAAGCAGGTGTAGATTCACTGGAGCCATGAACCGGCACACAGGCAGCTCAGGCCTTAGGGTCACTTTTTTACTGGAAGGAAGCAGAAGTGGAACTTGGCAGCCCCCGGAGTGACTGAGGATTCCTTTCCAGGACCACACTGCTCACCTTCCTAGTAATGAGGCAGAGGCTAGAGAAGGTTCACTAAACATTGTCTGCTTCACCTCCCCGGCGGACAAGCTGCAACTAGCAGCGCTCCCAACAACATGGCCATGAGTCGCTCTTAAAACAGAAAATCAAGGTGACTCCTGTCACCATGAGCGGATGGAACATGTGCACCCACATGGACAACTCCACAGCCGACAGGACAGAGAGAACTGATCTTGTCGGTAGAGTTGGCTCGGTACAATGTCCAGATCACCGCCCTTGGCGAGACGTGTCTACCTGAGGAGGGCCAGCTCAAGGATATCAGTGCAGGTTACACATTATTTTGGAATGGCTGTGGAAAAGAAGAACAAGGAGAAGCCGGTGTAAGCTTTCCATCGCATCAAGGCAAGCTGACTTGCCTTCCCAAGGATGTGAATGATCACCTAATGGTGCTTAAACTCTCCCTTGCACAGCACCAGGCAAGCACCTCTCTCAGTGTGCACCCCTACCATGACCAACCCTGGTGAAGTCAAGGATAAATTCTATGATGGCCTCCACTCCTTGATTGCTGTTTTCCCAAAGTCAGGCAAGCTCATCATTCTTGGTGACTTCATACACGAGTTGATACAGATCACCAGGCATGGGAAGAGGGTCATTGGAAAAAATGGGGTTGGCAGTTGTAACATTAATGATCTCCTCTTACTGAAGATGTGTGCTGAGCACCTCCTTACTTGCAACAAGATGTCTTAGGGCCAGCCCTGGATGTGCGCTGGCATCCAATCAGCTATGTTACCATCAGGCAGCGGGACAAGCAGGAAGTGCTTGGAGCAAAAGCCATGTGAGGTGCTGACTGCTG
Source organism: Carcharodon carcharias (assembly GCF_017639515.1). NCBI lineage: Eukaryota > Metazoa > Chordata > Chondrichthyes > Lamniformes > Lamnidae > Carcharodon > Carcharodon carcharias. The sequence continues at coordinate 229,395,989 of NC_054469.1, forward strand.
GACTCACCGCCATCTTATCATTTCAAAGCTAAACGTTAAGGTCTATCTCTCGAGATGACCCCAGGGTATGAAGCTCCAGCAGCATCTCAGTGTCTCAAAGCTCAAACAGGCAGTTCATGAAAGAGTCTCTCTCAGAGAAACTCAAGAGTTATCCGAGTTCAGTGAAAATGGACAATCTAAGCATCGAGGATGACTGGGTGACCTTCAGTACTTCACTGCTCTAGAGGCCCTTGGACCGACTTCTCATAAACATTAAGATTGATTCAGCAAAAACAATGAGGTGATCCAGAAGCTACTGGAGGAGAAACATTGCATCTACAGGGTTTACCTCAATGACAAGTCACCACTATCCAAGCATGATGCCTACTGAAACATCCACAGGACTGTCCAGTGTAAAATCAGAGAGATGCAAGACACATGGCTGAATCAGAAAGCCGATGAGTTTCAGTCATATTCTAACCAGAAAGAGTGGAAGGGATTCTACGATACCCTGAAATCTGTCGATGTGTCCCAGTCTCACTGGCGCATCACCAATCCTTGGTGCCATCAGGTCAATACTGCTCACAGAAAAAGCCCAAATTCTAGAAAGATAGACAGAGCACTTTAACCACAGCCTCAATCGACCTTCATCCGTCACTGAAGAAGCAATCAATAGGCTACTTACCACAGGTTGCCATTGACTACTCTCTTGATGACCCTCCCATGCTGTTAGAAACAACAAACACAATCCCACTCCTGTCTAGTGGCAAAGATCCAGGAGTTGATGCGACCCCAGCTGAGGTCTACAAGGTGGGAGGTCAAAAAGGTCACTGAACTCTTTCAGTCTATGTAGGGGCAAGGAACCAGCTGTAAAAAAACCAAAGATGACTCCGTTGTCCACTGTACAAGCTGAAAGGAACTTGCTAATCTTGTGACAATCAGAGGGAAATCTCGCTCCTCTCCAATATTGACAAAATCTTCACCAGAATCTTTCTGAATCGCTTAGTACAATATCTCGACCAGGATCTGCTTCCAGAGAATCAGTGTGTTTTCAGGAAGGGTCAAGGAACCAGTGATATGACGTTTGCAGTTAGACAGCTCCAGGAGAAATGCCAAAACAGAACTTGGACGTCTACACCACATTTATTGACCTGACCAAGGCCTTTTTACACAGTTAGCTGGAGGGCCTTTGGAGGTTAATGGAGAAATTCGGCTGTCCTGAGAAATTCATCACTATAGTTCATCAGTTGCATGACTGTGTGTCTGTGCATGTCCTGGATGATGGTGAGTCTTCTGACCCATTCCCAGTCACTGGTGGAGTTAAACAGGGTTGCTGGCAAATCTCAACCTTCCTGCCATGCCCTCTGATGCCGTCCATGATGGTGATCCCTGGCATCGAAATCAGGTATCGCATGCACAGGATGCTACCCAATCTGAGAGGACCCAGGGCAAATACTAAGGTTTCCAAGCACATTCTTGGTGATTTCTGGTTTGCTGACGGCTTTGTGTCCTGTCGGTTCAGAGCCAACATTCTCTAACACATGCAACAAATTCAGCTTTATGATCTTCGCACAGAAAACTGAAAAAATGTACCAGCCTATTCCAGGAAAGCTCTGTTCGAGTTCATGGCCTGAACCTGGACAGCAGTGGATAAGCTCACCTGTCTTGGCAACACGTTCTCTCGATCTGACGCGTGCGAGAATTGCCAAAGCAAATGTAGCCCTCACAGACTTCGAACTTCAGTCTTGGAACAAAGAGGAGTAAGCCTGTCTACCAAAATCAAGGTCTATAGAGCAATAGTTCTGCCCACTCTGCCCTATGTGGGCAAGATGTGGACGATGTCATGCCAAGAAACTCGACAGCTTTTACTTGAGCGGTCTTCGGAAACTTCTGGAGATCAGGTGGCAGGCACAGGGGTGCTCAACCGAGCTGGCATGCCAAGCGTCTACCCCATACTGAGAGAGTCAAAACTGAGCTGGGTTTGTCATGTAGGCAGAATGCCTGACACTCAGGTACCAAAGCCAATATTCTATGGAGAGCTTGAGTCTGAGGTGCACTATCGTGGCGATCGAAGCAAACGCTACAAGGACACTCTGAAGGCTTCACTTAGGGATTTTGCTAGTAACCCTAAGTCCTGGGAGAAGCTCACCCAGGAGGGCCCCACCTCACTCAACCAAATAATAAAATAGTGCAGCGGCCTTCGAAAGCAAACACATATCAGAGGCAGAGAGAAAATGCAAGGGAGAGAAAATCTCGAGCCAGTAACTCATCCAAAACCTAACTGCCTACAGTATCCTGCCTTACTTGCAGCAGAACCTTCTGGGTGTTTGTTAACCTAATTAGCAGCAACCTACATATGCACTGGAATCTGACCAAACACCCCATATGATGAACATGGCCATCTTCAACGCGATGAACATTCCACGGTTGGCAAGTTCTGTCGAAGGGTCATGAGGACTCGAAACGTCAACTCTTTTCTTCTCCGCCGATGCTGCCAGACCTGCTGAGTTTTTCCAGGTAATTCTGTTTTTGTTTTGGATTTCCAGCATCCGCAGTTTTTTTGTTTTTAGTTCTATCTCATTACCTTTCATGCTCCCAGAATCCTACAAGGCCAACTTCTTTCCCCCTGTTTGACCCTTTGAACTTTCACTGGTCCATTTGCCACTGCTGATATGTGGCTACAATCAGGAGCACTGTGCAAACGGAAAGCACGAGCTTGCTTCACATTACAGCAGCTCGGCACATGAAAAGAAATTTGTTTTTAAAACAGGGGCTAAAATTAAAGTGAATTATAACGGCTGTAAACATGTCAGTGCCAGCTGTGTGTGTAAGGCTTGGTGGGGGCTCAATAATAAATAAAGGTAGCGCTATACAAGGGCTGGTGGTATGATGGATTCACAGGTTCAGAATGATGCCTTAAAATATGTGGTACAATGCAGAATACCTGGAGGTGACTCAGTGCAGGCTACAGTGATGTCCTATCATCCCTGTAAAGGTCTTCAGAAAAGGCAGCAGCCAGCAACATTCTATCTTATCTGCAGCCAGCAGCAATAAATAAATCATGAAATAATTCCATTCAGCCAGAATGGAGCTATTAATACAGTATATCATTATCAGGTTATGTAATGGGTAGCTGCCACAAGACCAGGAGAAATGCCGAGATGATTTGACAGACACAGAGGCTGTTAAAGCGGAGTGAATGTGCCTTTTATTACTGTAAAGCCCTTGGTGCCATATGGCAGCGCACATGGAAAAATACTTCACTCCTGTCCGCTGAATGCATGCTGCAGTGAGAAGGGATTAGGCAGCAGCAGATGCACACAAGGCACACAGACAGGCCACTCTGCGCTGGATTAAAGGACAGTTTAAAACAACCTTGAACAAATCTATCATGAGAGAATTAGGCTGTCACTGAATGAAACTCTTTGTGGCCAGATGATGGCTTCCTCCGCCCACCCACACTACTTTTGCCCCTCCCCCAACATGCCGGAATCTAACAGGGTTACTGGTGTGACAGGCAGCATTCAGCGACCAGCTTCCAAAGCGATGAAGTGGCAACAATTAGAATTAGATGCACAACCATGAAGGAAAGCACATCATCCTTTTTCATACAGTTTTTTTTTATTCGTTCACAGGATGTGGGCTTCGCTGGCTGGGCCAGCATTTATTGTGCATCCCTAGTTGCCCTTGAGAAGGTGGTGGTGAGCTGCCTTCTTTAACCCAGGTAGTCCATGTGGTGTAGGTACACCCACAGTGCTGTTAGGGAGTTCCAGGATTTTGACCCAGCGACAGTGAAAGAACAGTGATATATTTCCAAGTCAGGATGGTGAGTGACTTGGAGGGGAACTTCCAGGTGGGGATGTTCCCATCCATCTGCTGCTCTTGTCCTTCTAGATGGTGTTGGTTGTGGGTTTGGAAGGTGCTGTCGACGGAGCTTTGGTGAATTCCTGCAGTGCATCTTGTAGATGGTACACACTGTTGCTACTGTGCATCAGTGGTGGAGGGAGTGACTGTTTGTAGATGTGGTGCTAATCAAGCAGACTGCTTCATCCTAGACGGTGTCCTGCTTCTTGAGTGTTGCAGGAGCTGCACACATCCAGGCAAGTGGGAACTATTCCATCACACTCCTGGCTTGTGCCTTGTAGATGGTGGACAGGATTTGGGGAATCAGGAGGTGAGCTACCTGTCGCACAATTCCTAGCCTCTGACCTGCTCTTGTAGCCACAGTATTTATATGGCTAGTCCAGTTCAGTTTCTGGTCAATGGTAACCCCCAGGACGTTAATAGTGGGGTATTCAACAATGGTAATGTCATTGAATGTCAAGCGGGGATGTTTAGATTCTCTCTTGTTGGAGATGGTCATTGGCTGACACTTGAGCAGCGCAAATGTTACTTCCAATTGTCAGCCCAAGCCTGGATATTATCCAGGTTTTGCTGCATTTGGACATGGACTGCTTCAGTATCTAAGGAGTTGTGAATGGTGCTGGACATTGTGCAATCATCAGTGAACACCCCCACTTCTGACCTTATGATGGAAGGAAGGTCATTGATGAAGCAGCTGAAGATGGTTAGGCCTAGGACACTAACCTGAGGAACTCCTGCAGTGATGTCCTGAAGCTGAGATAATTGACCTCCAACAACCACAACCATCTTCCTTTGTGCTAGTAATGATTCTAACCAGAGAACGTTTTCCCCCTGATTCCCATTGACTCCAGTTTTGCTAGAAATGTTCTGGAGCACAAGTCTTCAGTACTATTGCCGGAATATTGTCAGGGCCCATAGCCTTTGCAGTATCCAGTGTCTTCAGCCATTTCTTGATATCACATGGAGTGAATTGAATTGGCTGAAGACTGGTATCTGTGATGCTGGGGACCTCTGAAGGAGGCCAAGATGGATCAGCCACTTGACTGAAGATTGTAGCAAATGATACCTGCCGCAGACCCAGTCTAGCCTTATGTTTTGCACTGATGTGCTGGGCTCCTCCATCATTGAGGATGGGGATATTTGTGGAGCCTCCTCCTCCAGTGAGTTAATTGTCCACCACCATTCAGGACTGCAGAGCTTAGATCTGATCCACTGCTTGTGGGATCGCTCAGCTCTGTCTATCACTCGCTGCTTATGCTGTTTGGCATGCAAGTAGTCCTGTGTTATCACTTCACCAGGTTGACACCTCATTTTTAGGTGTGTCTGGTGCTGCTTCTGGCATGCCCTCCTGTACTCTTCATTGAACCAGGGTTGATCCCTTGGCTTAATGGTAATGGTAGAGTGGGGGATATGCCGGGCCATGAGGTTACAGATTGTGTTTGAGTACAATCTGCTGCTGTTGATGGCCCACTGTGCATCATGGGTGCCCAGTCTTGAGTTGCTAGATCTGTTTGAAATAAATCCCATTTAGCACAATGGTAGTGCCACACAATATGATGGAGGGTATCTTCAATGTGAAGGTGGGGCTTTGCCTCTACAATGACTGTGCAGTGGTCACTCCTACTGATACCTACATAGACAGATGCATTTGCAGCTGGTGGGTTGGCGAGGATGAAGTCAAGAATGTTTTTCCCTCTTGTTGGTTCCCTCACAACCTGCCGCAGACCCAGTCTAGCAGCCATGTCATTTAGGACTCGGCCAATAGTGGTGCTACCAGCCACTCTTGGTGATGGACATTGAAGTCCCCGACCCAGAGTACATTCTGTGCCCTTGCCACCCTCAGTGCTTCTTCCAATTGGTCTTCAACATGGAGGAGCACTGATTCATCAGCTGAGGGAGGACGGTACATGGTAATCAGCAGGAGGTTTCCTTGTCCATGTTTGACCTGATTGTGTGAGACTTCATGAGATCCAGAGTCTATGTTGAGGACTCCCAGGGCAATTCCCTCCTGAATAAGGTGGCTGCCACCTCTGCTGGGCCTGTCCTGATGGTGGTGTCTGGGATATTATCTGGCAGATATGATCCCGTGAGGATGATTATGTCAGGCTGTTGCTTGACTAGTCTCTGAGACAACTCTCCCAATTTTGGCACTAGCCCCAAGATGTTAGTAAGGAGTTGCAAGGTCAACAGGGCTGAGATTGCTGTTGTCGTTTCCGGTGCCTAGGTCAATGTTGGGTGGTCCGTCTGGTTTCATTCCTCTTTTGTGACTTTGTCACAACTGAGTGGCTTGCTGGGCCATTTCAGAGGGCACTTAAGAGTCAACCACATTGCTGTCCTTACTGGAGTCATGTGACCAGGGAAAGGACATTAGTGAACCAGATGGGTTTTTACGACAATCAACAATGGTTCCATGGTCATCATTAGATTTTTAATTCCAGATTTTTAAAATTGAATTCAAATTTCATCATCTGCCATGGTGGGATTCAAACCCAGGTCCCCAGAGCATTACCCTGGGCCTCTGGATTACTAGTCCAGTGACAGTACCACTGCACCACCACCCCCTCCCAACATCTAATCATAACTATAAGTTGATTTGCAGAGAGGTTAAGAGAGTTGAACTTGTGACAAGTTATTGTGTGTGGGGCCAAAATGAATAATGGAAATATGGATTAGCAAAGATTAGGAGGCTGTCATAATCTTTTCTATCTTTCGTCATTAAGGGATCCTCAAGGACAGCTAGCCTTCATTTTTAAAAGACAAGTTGTATCTAACAACAACTTATATGGTTACAAACCCCATCTCAAAGTCCATCACCATGAATCACATGGGCCTTGTATCCAGGAAGATATGCTGATTAGCTATGCTTGAAACCTTAACTCTTTTTTACCTTGGAACTAAATGGACAGTTTAAAGTACAACTGTTTGCAACCTGACATTCTCAACATTTTTCTGGGACTTTGGAGACTCACAGTCTATCCTCTGTTAACACACAGGCTTCTGCCATTGTCTCCAAGTGGATACAAGTTGTGCCTACTTTCCAGTAAAACAGTCTAGGCCCCCTTTAGTCTCTAACAATCAAACCACCCAGACTTGCTGTCAGACAGACTTCAGAACAGGCCACATTACCTTAATTTAAAGACACAGTCCCAAAACATAACAATCTTCTAAACCTCATAATTGTAACAATATAGCACCTTTAAAATAATGAAATGCCCCAAGATGCTTCATAGGATCATTTTGAAACAAACTATGATACCAAACCACAGAAGGAGGCATTAGAACAAATGACCAAAAACTTGTTCAAAGTGGTAGGTTTTAAGAAGGGTCATAAAGGAGGAAAGTGAGGTAGAGAGGCAGAGAGTTGTAGGGAGGGAATTCCAGAGCTTTGGACCATGCAGCTGTAGGCATGGCCACCAAAGGTGGAGCAATTGTGATAGGGGATGCACAAGAGGCAAGATTGAATCAGTGCAGATATCTTAGAGGGTTGTGGGGTTGGAGGAGATTAAAGAGATAGGGAGGGGAAAGGCATGGAGGGAGTTGAAAACAAAGTTATCAGAGGTCTTTGAGGAAATAACTGAGTGTTCAATGAAAGAGATGCATTGGAAAATGGTGCAGATTTTGCACTGTGTAGCAAAGGAAGAGTTTTCACCATTCATCCTGTGTACAGTAGTCCACAGTTTCACAAATTTCTCAGCAAAGATTTCTAGTTTTCCGGGGCCTGATACAGCGCAGAGTCCTATACAGGGCATCCGTGAGAAGGTAAAGAAGCTGGGAGGCTTTTCAACCAATCAGACTGAAGAATCCTCACTAAGACACGCAGACTGCAAAGCAGGATATTAAAAAAAACAAAAAATAAATTACATTGGAATTATTGTGCGGGAAGCAAAAAAAAAAGAATTGAATATGCACCTGGGAGGAAAGGAGCGACATAAAAAAGAAAAAGAGGAAAATGAAAAAAAAAGAATTAAAATTATTTTTAAAATCTGCAACATCTTCCAAGGGAATGAGACTACAGCTGTGAGATCCAATTTACCTACTCATGGAGCGGGGGTTGGGAACTCCAAAACCTGACAGGCCTCGGGAGTTCCACACGTCTGTGCGCAGGCCACAAGCGGGTGGCGCGTGCGCAATGCGGCGTGTCTTTTAATTCTTTGGGCTGAGGGCGGACTCAGTCCGCCAGCAAAAAAGAAAACAGTGCGAAAACCCCGGTCATGTGATCGGGAGTGGCGTGCCATAATCGGGAAGAGCCCCCGTCAGGGGACAGGGAGAGGTCGCAATTAAGAAGGAAGAAGAGTGGGAGAACCCCAGGTGATCAAAGAGAGCTTAGGAGAAGCCTTAGTATTTGGAGAGGGCAGCAAAAGGTTGGTGACTCTGTGCTGTGGGCCGTTGGGGTGAAGGAACACCTTCAGAGCAGTAGCATTTTGCTCAGTGTGGCCAAAGAGCTGGGGTTGTGTTTATGATTTAGCGCTGGTGTGCAGACTCATGAATCCGGGGAATGTAGTCTTACTGGAGGAAATTGAAAGCCTGAGAGGTGAGCCGTTATTGAGATCACCCGACTTGGAGCGACTTCTGGAGAGAATTCCAAGGTGAGACCTTTGAAGGTGAAGATTGGAATCCCTTATGAGAGAGATAGATGTTTCAACACGATTGGTTGACTCACAGTGTTTACTGACGTCTGAATGGGTTGTTAAGAAATCAGTGGAATCTGTTTTGGTCGCATCTGCCATTTACTATGGAGTGTTGGATGTTCAACTAGTTTGCCTGTTAATTCACATGTACCTCGTATTAACCCTGAATGTTAGGATATAAGATAACTATTGTAAGTAGTTTCATTTTTATGACCTTGTATGGTAAAGTTTATTATTTGTTCAAAACCCATGGTATCTTGTGACTTTATTCTCCTAGCAAGTGTTTTGAATCTCAAACTTCGCTTTAAACACATATTTGTTGGTCCCTAACCAGATCTTACCAAAAGCTTGGGGTTCTGGTCCAGGATCACAGCACTACACAATTGTTTAATTAAAATTTCAGGGTCAGAGAGGTAGTTCAGCAGTAATTATCATATATCACACTGTTAAAAACTCAGATCTTCCTGATTGCATAGGTCCTAACTTTTTCATCTGTCTTCAGTGCAAGACTAGTGGATAATTACCTTAACTTCACTCCATTAAAGAAATCATGCTGAGTCATTTGGTGAAGACTGTTACAGGGCAGCCTGTGGAGGACCAGCATATCCCTGATAGCAATGCTTGGGATTCTGCATTTAATCGTGCATCTGCAGCCATCAGAAGCTGCTGTCAGTATAACCTTGAATTGAGGGCGAATGCTGACACTGTTCATACAGCACAATTTGGACCATTGCGTATATTGATTTTGAAAAGGCATTTGATTAAGTGCTGATCGGAGGTTTGTCAAGAAAATATAGGCACACGGGATTAAATAAAGTGATGCTACATGAGGCGGAAGTTGGATAATAGACAGAAAACATAGAGTGCTGTTTAGAATGGAGGGATGTAAGTGATGGTATTCCTTAGGGTCAGTACTGGGACTAATGCTGTCCAAACTCATGTACGTAAATGATCTGAACATGGGTGTAGAGAGCATAGTATCAGTATAATCTCAATAACAGATTGTACATTTGACTGTGCCTCCAAGCAAATGCAGGGTAATAGATGGGCAAAACAGATATCAGATAAAATAGACTGGGGAGAAATTTCAGTTCATACATTGGGAGGACGAATGAGGAGGGTTTGTACACATTGAGCGGTAAGGCTTTGAATGGAATAGAGGTGCAGAGTGACTTATGAGTTCAGATACACAAACATTTAACAGCAGGAGGAGAAGTGGAGAAAGCTGTTCAAAAGATATGGAGCCCCTAGGATTCCACAGGAGACACTGGTGAAATACTCAGGGAAATGGAATAAATGGCTATCACTTACACTGGTTCCCTTGGAGTTCTGCTGGCCCCCCAGCTGATGTTACAGTGGGAATCTGAAAGAACACTGATGGAAATTCAAGGCCTCTGTGAAAAGAAAGACTTGCATTTATATAGCGCCTTTCATGACCACCAAGCGTTTCAAAGTGCTTTGCAGCCAATTTGGTGCTTTTTGAAGTCTAGTCACTGTTGTAATGTAGGAAATGGGGCAGCCCATTTGCGCACAGCAAGCTCCTGCAAACGGTGATGTGACAATGACCAACTAATCTGCTTAGTGCTGTTGACTGGGAGATCAATATTGGTCAGGGCGCAGGGGCCGGAATTTTCCGTGCCCTCTGGCATTGGGCGTGTTCAGTGGCGTGAGTGGACAATATGGTGAGAAGGCCAAAAATCAGTTTCACAACATCGTGAAAGCAGTTTGCGATCGTCCGCTCTGCCCATCAATGGCGGGTTGCATCTCCCACCATCGGACGCCGGGAACCTCATCGTAACACATCTGCATATCTTTATAAGGCTAGCCCACCAAACTCATCCCTGCCCCAACCCGCTAGGTTCTCTGCCCAATCACGCTTCACAACAGCTTATATAAGGCTTGCACTTGGTGGGCTGCACTTTGAGGGGAACTTGGAGGCGAGGGCACAGTAATGCTGAGCAGCGCTCGCGAGAGTTGCCTGTTAGATTTCAAGGTTGAGGCACGTTGGAGGGGAGGGTGGGGGGGGGGCAAGGGCTGCCCTGTGGTTGAGGCAACTTGTGGGGGGTGTGGCAAGTAGAGTACAAGCACGTGCGGGGTGGGAGGCAGGGAAGTGGCCACGCATCAGGGAAACCTTAAAGTGACTGTTCCTCTGCAGCTGAGACAGTTCAGACGCAGCCACAGTGATATGTGTGGAGTCGGGCCTCTGGCTTATCTGCCCAGTCAAACAACACAGAGGCATCAAAGTGCCACCAAGTGCTCCAGGGCTTTTCACCCCTTGGGCACAGACTGTAAACTAATGAGCATTTTAGTGGACTGCAGAACAGTGGGACAGCTGGGCATATTGTTAAAGTTAACCCTGGAGCAGTCACTGGTGGAGGAGGTCATAGCCTTTTGCAATGTCAGCATCCCGGTTTGGACCGGTCTCCCCCATGGTTCAAGCTACCACTGCAGCCTTGCAGTGCGGGTTAGGAGAATGCCTGTGCCTGAGCTGAGAGCACAGCCTGCAGTCCAATGGGCAAAGCTGCTGCCAATCGGTCAGGTGGAGTGGGGGCGGAGGTGGGTGGGGTTTCGGGCAGCCATGCAGCGGATTAAACTCTGACCATCCAAGTGGTGGCCAGCACTCTCCGGGATGTGTTAAGGTACATTCAGACTTAAACAAGAGAGGTTCTTAGCATACCCAAGCTAACCCACGCATCTCTCTCTTTCATCTTGCAGGAGGAGAACATCAGGGTCATGGAGCCCGGTGAACTAGCTGTATGCCTCGTGGTGTACAGAGAGTGGAGACAATGGAGAAGAGGCTGACGGAGGTGCCTGGCTGAGAAGAGGGAGGACCAGCACTCTCAGGAAGAAGGGGCGGCTGGGGTTCCCACACACGTCGCAGAAGATCCAGAGCGAGCTGTTGCTGGTTGGAGCCTAGCTAGACCCAAGGTCTACAGATGCCTCCTTTCATTCCTGCAGATGACCAAGCACCAGTGTCGCCGAAGACTGCACATGTCTAGGGAACTGTTCAGTCACATCTGCCAGCTACTGCAGGATTTGGTGCCCCGGGGTCATGGAGGGCATCCACTGCCAGTGGCCATGAAAGTGACCATGGTTCTCAATTTTTACACCACTGGATCCTTTCAGGGCTCCACAGGTGACCTCTGGGGGATATCACAGTTCTCCGCCCACAAATGCATCCATGAGGTCACAGATGCCATCTTTGTGAGGGCACACAACTTTCTGCATTTCTCTCAGGGCCAGGAGAGTCAGGGTGCAAGAGCGATTGGATTTGCCCAGATCTTGGGTTTCCCACAGGTGCAGGGTGTCATTGACCGCACTCACGTGGCACTGAGATCTCCATTACCACACGGTCAAGTATGTCAACTGCAAGCGTATCCACTCGCTGAATGTGCAGCTGGTGTGTGACTACCTGAAACACATCCTGCAGGTCTCTGCACGGTTTCCAGGGAGTGTGCACGACTCCTACATCCTCAATCAGTCACTAATCCTGGATGTCTTCCAGGGTCCACAGAGGCTGCAGGGTTGGCTCCTTGGGGACAAGGGCTACCCACAGAGGCCGTGGCTGATGACACCCGTGCAGCAGCCTCAGACCGCAGCAGAGTGACGCTATAATGGGGCTCATGCAGCAACTCACACCTTGACGGAGCAGACAATCGGGATGCTGAAGATGAGGTTCCGGTGAGTGGAGCGGTCTGGTGGAGTCCTGCAATATGGTCCACAGAGGGTGTCACGCATCATCGTTGCCTGTTGCTCCCTTTAAACCTGGCACTGCAACAGGGTGAGGAGCTGGCTGAGGGGGAGATGGAGGAGCTGGAGGATCCCTCGGATGAGAAGGATGTTGACAGGGATGAAGATGAGCTGGTCCTCGAAGACAATGATGACGCCAGTGAGGCCTCGCACTGGCCTGACGAGGTAGGTGCTCACAGGAGGCCCTGATAGCTGCTAGATTTATAGAGGATGATGACAACACATAGTGAGGAGACACCATAAATCATCAATTTACATCTGTGAACGTTTGACTCCAGTCTGGTTTATGGCAGTGCGGGTACCCTCTGTGAGAATGCTGCTATCATGAAGGCACAGTGGAGACCCTAATAGTCGCTCGATTGCAGGAGAATGATGATGACATGCAGTGAGGACACTCCATAGATCTTCACATAGCCTCTGAGAATGTCTGACTCCTGCCTGGCTGAGGGCAGCTCACTTGTGCTCTGTGATCAGGGTCATATCAAAGAGACGCAGCCATGATACTTTAAAAGCACCTGATCCTTTGTCCGCCTTCAGCACCTGAGCCATTCAGGAGCACAGCGTCACTGGTCACTGATGCTGAAGAGATGGGAATCAGCCCCGTCTTAAAGGTGCTCAGAGCACACAGAGAGAATGACGGAACTCGATGGCTGTCCATGACATTCTGGCAGCAACAGCAAGCACCATTGAGGTGAAAGCATCACTGATTTGTCAGGGAGTGTGAGGCTGGACCATCACTTTGGTCTGAAGGCTGCAGGGAAGAGGATCTGGACTGAGACACCTGCCTTTATCTTGTGTAGAAAGGTTTCACATCTGAGTGACCCGAACACTGCTCATCAGAACAAGGAGCCATAGGCAGGGAGACATTCTTGGGAGTTTATTGACAATAGTGAACGTTATGTACAAGTGATTAACACCCGTGCCCAGGCTGTGCAACTAATTCTCCTTAATTGTTCTAACTCTGCCACTACGTCTTGGTGCTCCCTGGACATCCACAGCGGAGGTGGAGGCAGCCTGCTGACTGCGACACCCCTGTCTGTGATGGCTCTGATGGGCATCCTTTGGAGGGCTGAGACCTGGAAGACCCCGGCCTGCTATTAGGGTCCTGCTGTGTGGCAGTGGCACTCTCCTCAACCTGTGGAGCTGGAGCTGCTGGGGCGACAGGAAGAGGGGATTGGGATGGGCCAGACACTCCCGGAGTCACTGGATGGATGGCCCCGATAGGTGCACCTGCTGATCCTCCTCACCGTCAACACAGGAATGATCCAGATCCTCACCAGCCAACTGGATGACACTGTTTTCAATGTCTTTGAGGACCTTGATTTCAGGCATTCCTCCAACAGCCTGTGACCTCCTTTTGTTGTGTGCCAGCTTGTCCTGCATAAATAGAGCTGGAGAGAGTGTAAGCAGGATGCCTGCCAGGCCAGATGATAAGTATGCCTGGTGTGTGTGGGTGGTGAGTGGTCTCATGGACAGGATGAAGACAATGTTGGTGAGTTTGAGAGAGTGAATGAAGATGTCCCTTGAACTGGTAGTGAGTGAGATCCTTGTGGATGTGTGATGAGTTTGTGAGTGTGTGAGTTGAGAGTGATGAGAAGACTGACTTACCCTGGCAGAACAAAGGAGATCATTTGTCCTCTTGCGGCACTGGGTGGCTGTCCCCTTTTGCAGGGCGTTGGCACTGACCACCGCTGCCTCCCAAGCTGGTTTGGTGACACTGCTGCCCATCCTGCGGCCAGAGCGGAGGTAGGGGACATCACGCCAGACCTCCCCTGCATCCAAAAGGCACTTGAGGGATGCATCATTGAACCTTGGGGGCTGCAGTCCTTTAGCCTTTTGAGACCATGTCTTCCATACAGCCACCCTGGGCTGGAAACACTGAGCGGTGTGCGTGCGGCTGTGCTTCAAACATAGCACCCGGCATGAAGAAGCGGCGAACGAGAGCCCACCCACCATGGAGGTGGGTGTTTCTCAGGAATGCATAATTAATGTGGCGGGATTGGGAGGATATGGCGTGAGAAGCCGCCATTGTGCCTGGCGGGTAAAGCCTAATGTTACCCACCTGCTACCGCACTTAGACCAAATCTGGGGCGATTCTGCTCTGGGATAGCACCCCAAGAGTTCTTCGAAATAACATCCACCCGAGTAACATCAAGGGGTCTTGGCTTAACATCTCATCCAAAAGATAGCTCCTTTGACACCACGGAGCTGCAGGGTTGAGCTTGACTATTGTGCTCGAGCCCTAGGAGTGGGACTTGAACCTGGCATATTATTACTTGGAGGTGAGCATGCCACCAACAGATCCACAGCCAGGCTCAGCTTTGAGCTGCCTTATTTTAAGAAGAAGGCACTGGATGTCCATAATGATGGTTGGTGGCTCTTCACCTTCTAGAGAATAGTAGATCTATGGGATAAGTTGCTGGTTTGTGCAGTGAGTACTGTGTATCTTCAGAAGAGTGCTGGATTGGGCAGTGGTTGTGTCATACGAGAGGTAGATGCCATGTCACGTTCGTCATGGTAATTGTTTCGAGTGGTAGGAGAGGAATTTGGCAGATGTCCGTGTCACCATAATTAACCTTGGGTTTTTTTTTAAAGTGTTTTCCATCTCTCCCAGGAGGCTACATGGCAACCCTGGGGAGACAGTCCCTTGAAGGGGCGCAAAGGCATCACAATTACATGGCGAGCTAGACGGACCAGTGAACTGAACTTAATTTCCTCTCAATCATTTCAATATCTCCATGTCTTACGAGGGGAGGCGATGGTGTAGTAGTATTGTTGCTGGCCTAGTAACCTAGGGGAATGCCCAGGTTTTGAATCATACCACAGAAGATAGTGGAATTTGAATTCAATAAAAATCTGGCACTAAAAAGTCTAATGATGACCACAAAGCAATTGTTGTAAAAACCCATCACAAACATCCTCCCTTTAGGGAAGGAAACCTGCTGTCCTTACCTGGTCTGGCCTACATGTGACTCCAGACCCACAGCAATGCCCTCTGCACAAAGGCAAATTAGGGGTGGGCAATAAATGCTGGCCTAGCCAGCGACACCTACATCCCATGAATTAATAAAACAAAAATGTTCAAGAAGATGTTATCAAGGGACTTGGAGAGAAACAGGGATTGTTTTCAACCATACAGAGAAGCTGATGGGGAAATATATCAGTGATGTCCAAGATTCTGAGGTTCTTGTCACTATGAAGTGACTTGTGAAATTGCTCA
Organism: Carcharodon carcharias; assembly: GCF_017639515.1. Lineage (NCBI taxonomy): Eukaryota > Metazoa > Chordata > Chondrichthyes > Lamniformes > Lamnidae > Carcharodon > Carcharodon carcharias. The sequence continues at coordinate 229,411,430 of NC_054469.1, forward strand.
GTGAGATCTGAGTGCATCACACTAAATTTGTTGATTGTTACAATGAGTTTGACAGGAAAGATTTCTCATTTGCAGTCTGATGGAAATGGAAATAGTCACAGAATACGATACACTAAATGCCATCAAAAATGCCCTTGAACATCCTGTAATCAAATATAATAAAAACTGGAATTTGACTGATTCAGCCATCATAAACCAATTGGCTTAATTATAAACGGAAGGTGTCATGAAATTTAATCTCCAAAAGAGCAGTAAAAATCTTGGGTCCCATGTTATAAAAATAGAACCTCACTTCCTCATACTCAGCAGCTTGAACCATGATGACCATGTTGCCTTACTGGAGTGTGAGACAATACAATCCTTTTATTTTCACTTATTTTCTTCCTGGTCTCTTCCCTGGTACCATACACTACTTATACCACCCTCTGGGCTAGAGAAAGCTTTTCCCAGGTTTTGGTGAGTGCCACTCTGCCAGTGGGTGTGTATGAGCACAAGACCCCCCCAATGCCAAAATTGCCTTGCCAAGGAATGGTCCTACTTTTCTTGGACCTCCCACTGGTGGAGACTTACTGCATGGGGAATTGCGTGTGTAAACCTACGTCCTGCTGTTCCACGTTCACAACTTGCTGGCATGTCAACGTGCTAAGTTGCAGACGTGGAGCCTATGAACCATTTTAGTGACGCAGACTGTGTGCGACTGGGACTTCTGGTAACGCAAGACAAGGTAAACATTTAAGGGAATAGTCACAAATGCAGACTTACACAATCATAAATCTTCTGGATACTTTGCACAATGCATATCAGTTTATATCAGAGACTTGTGGTGAGCAATAGAGCTCATGGGCTGAAGTCAATCCTGCCAAAAAATGTAAGCTATTCTTTAGTGGCACGCAATGCCAGAGAATAGTACTGTTGAGGATTTAGATGCATGCCCACCATTCCAAACGTCTTTGTGGCCTCAGCCATGCCATTGGGGTGAGGGTGAAGGTGAGGGTAAGCCTCAGGAGAGAGGAATAAAAATGGCGGGAAAAGTCAAATTCGAAACTCCCTTCTGCACACCCAAATGGCCAAATGCAGAGATTAAAAACAAAAAAACTGCGGATGCTGGAAATCCAAAACAAAAGCAGAATTACCTGGAAAAACCCAGCAGGTCTGGCAGCATCGGCGGAGAAGAAAAGAGCTGACGTTTCGAGTCCTCATGACCCTTCGACAGAACTAGGTGAGATTCACCCAGTTCTGTCGAAGGGTCATGAGGAATCGAAACGTCAACTCTTTTCTTCTCCGCCGATGCTGCCAGACCTGCTGGGTTTTTCCAGGTAATTCTGCTTTTGTTTTGGCCAAATGCAGAGATTGGTGAAAGTCTGAGCGTTTATCCCCTGCCTGCCCTTTTATTGCTGTGAGTAATGTATGGGAACAGGGAGACTTTGAGGGAATCAAATTTTCAAAAAATAATAAAAATGAAATTATATCATTTCCAGGGTAGTCTTGGTCATTATATAATTTATGTTGCAGTCTTTAACCTCGGCAAATCAAACCAAATGAAATGTACTTGCACCAGAAATTAGCCTATATAAATATAATTATAAATTCCCATAAGTTGGCCAAACCACAATCAAAATAGATAAAATACTAACACGTTTCACAATGCATACTTTAAAAAAAAACCGCAATATGTGTTTGTCAACATGAGTCAACCTAAACACATAGGCAGTCAGGGGACTGCAGTCTGCTAACATTGCTCTGGGATTAACTTGATCTGCCCTTTAAAGAGCTTTGCTCCACAACTTCCTGTGGGGTATTGGTTTAAAAAGGTACATTCAAGGGTCATCCACAGGAAAGAGGTGACTACCTGTAAATCCCTGTCTCCGGCTGGGTAAAGGCCCGAAATGGCAAAGGAAACAGTCGGCTTTCTTCCTCCTGCTAAAATATTTTTAATCGACTTTGAAATGTGACAAACGTGCATGGTAAGGTATTGAATGCATTGGTTATTACCAATATGTTTACTTTACCTCTCTTATTTTGACTCTTACTTGGAATATAGGAACAGGAGCAGGTGATTTAGCACCTCAAACCGGTTCTGCCTTTCAGTGGCTGATCTGCAACCTAACCCCATATCCCTTAATACCTTTGGATAACAAAAATCTATCAGCCTCACTTTTAGAATGAACAATTGACCCAGCATCACTGTCATTTGTGGAAGAGAGTTCCAAGCTTCTACTGTCTTTCTGTGCAGAATTGTTTTCTAATTTTGTTCTCGAAAGGTTGATCCCTTAATTTTAAGATGATGCCCACTAGTCCTAGGCTCTGCAACCAGCGGAAATAATTTCTCTCCGCCTGCCCTATCTGTTTGCCTTAATATCTTGAAAATTTCGATCGGCTCCATTCTTGAGTAAACAGATTTATGCTGGACAACAACTCCATTGGTGTTGGCCACGTTTTGGTGCCTTGGCCAAGTAGAGTTAAATGCCACTCGATTCCTTAACCATGGGGAGAAACCAAGGCTGGATTTTACATGACCCCCCACCCCCGCCCCAGCCCCCGATGGGCATGTTCCTGGCAGGGGGCGGGTGCCCACCCCACCACTCTCCCAGTTACCCCCGGACTCACCCCCATAATATGGGGGAGGGTGGGTGATGGGGAAAATCGGCAGCTCATTCACATTACTTTAATAGCTAATCAAGAGTTGACTGGGCTTGTTATCAAGCCAATTGACCCTAATAATACCCTGCCCATGCCATGAAACGCTTGGCATGGTCAATTCGGTGGGAGCAGGCAGCCTGATTTTTAAAAAGTGAGCCTTCAAAGGGCAGGAAGGAAGGGGGTGTGCGATCAATGGGGGCTGCCCTTTGCCCCCCCTCCCTAAAATCGAACATCCCATTCTTCCTCATCCCCCCCTCAAGCCTTAAACCCAACCCCCCCCCAACCAGCACCTTGTCCGCACCACCCCCCCCCCCCACCCCCACCCCCCACCCCCCGCCTCCGCCGTCGCTGACTATCCGTGACCCTCCCTGCCCCACGACCTTGGTCTCACCAGTTCTGTGGATCCCCGGGCCTTCTTACCCTTCTCCTTGCAGTCCCGGCAGCAACAACTACCCGAGCTCGGATTGGCCGGAAGATCCAGAGGTGGGACATCCTCCCCATCGAGGAGCAGAAGTCCCACACTGGCCTTGTTTAGACTGCCTACAGCGCGTTACGGCTGCAGAGTGGAGCGAGTCGGCTCTACGCCGACCTTACCTGTGGGGGCGGTGAGTAGGGTGGGGTGGGCAAGCCCTCTGTGCATCCCCCAGCCCCTGTAATACTCATCTTCAAAATTCGCCTGAGTCTCACTGAACATCAACATGTGCACTGCCCCAGCAGGAGTCACTGGACCCACAATGCGTTTAGGTGGGGAGTGATCCAGCAATGATAGGATTTGCGATTTGTTCGAGGTCAAAACGGTATGTGACTTGGAGGGGGTTTGGAGGCGCTGATGTCATGTTGTCATGGTAGTGATGCCGTGTGTCTGCTTCCCTTTGTAAGATGCTGTTGAAGACGCCTTGGCAAACTCCTGCAGGGCAATACTCTGCTCGATGACTGTTCAACTCTCAAACATCTCACTTACCCTAAGAAAGCCACTCCCTTGTTTATCCATCAGGAAGTTGGCAGGCTGTGACTGATCCTTTGTAATCTAGCAGGCAAAATACTTTGCAGTCGATTGCGGAGTTTTACTTGAAGCTGGTGTACTTGGGCCTGCCTCTGTTCCTTCTGACACAACAAAGGGTGATTTTAACTCCCAAAAATGGGGGAATTCAGGGTCAAATGGGATATTAACATTTAAAAATTACAAATCTGACCCCAACTGGCACTGCTTGTGGGTCAGGAAGAGTGGGAGTACCACCCCCTCCCCCTCCAGTGGCCCAGCACACTAAACCTACTTCCCTTACCCCCTAGCAATTGGACCTTGTCCCTGCGATCAATGAAACCCCACCATCGCAGAGCACCACATCCCCCCAGCCCCACGACCCCCAACCACCCAATCCCCATTTCTGCCTCCGACCTCTTTCTGACCACTGACCATACTGTGCCCACCCCGCACAAATACACCTGCAGCCTCTTCTGCCACCTTACCCTGGATAACGACAGGCAGCCAAGCCCCTCAATCAGGCACACCCATGGAGTTAAAACCAACACAGCTTTTGGGTGAATACTGACTTCTGAGTTTCCTGATCAGAGCTCCTTCCCTTCACTTGGTAATGCTGCCCCTATGGGCACCAACATACATTGCCACCTCTGTCACCAAGTGGCAGCAGGCACACCGATGGTCTGGATCTCCCACAGCCTGTGGTACTGAGCCAGGAGTGAAGTTTCACCCGCAATGTGCTCCATAATATTGTTCACAAAGGAGTTCATGGTCTTGAATCTTGCTGAAAAGAGAGACATGTCACTGAAGCTTTTCGTCTTGCACTCACCAGGACAAATGTGCAAATGCCAAATTTCAAATGATCACAACAATTTATACTACAGGAGAAAAGGGTGCTGATTGGTTGGCGAGTTGACTCTGATTGGTCAAGGCATTGCCATGGAGAAAGCAATGGGGAACTATAGGCTCCCCAAGTTCCTGGGTAATTCAAAAAAGGCATGAGGCTTGAACATATTCCTTTTGTTTGCAGGGAGCGGGTCCCTGCATATGAATGTATGTTGCTTCTAGCAAGCATAACTGGGTCAAGTGACTATCTTAAAGTGGCTGTTAGTGTAGCTATTAGCGCATTCAGGATTGACATTCTTATGTCTGTCCTGATGAGTGTGAGATGAAAAGCTTCGGCAATGTATCTCTCTATTCAGCAATATTCAAGTCCTGCATCCTCATGGCCTTGCAGCCTGTGAGTGACTCTCCTTCCTCCACTTTCTCCCCACCTCGCTGCTCTTGCTGCCTCTTTACTCAAGGCCCTCTCGGTGCCCTTGTGGGCAGCTGCCTCCCTCTCTTTAGGCATTTTCAAACTCCATTTCAGACACATGCTTATCCTAGCAAAGACACCAGGAGCTGGGCCAGCAGATTTTGGAACCAAGACGGAAGATTGATTCCCAGCGGGATAGCTTTCCAACCTCCTCATGTCAAGAACCATTCAAACAAACATTTCTTTGTTAGCAGATCACTTGTAAAGTTTGACTTCTCATTTTTGTCCATTTCGCCAGCACATGATGCAATATTTAATGGATGATAGTGATGAAGTGTTTTAAACAAATAATTTATATAATGGCTTTAATGTAGAAAATTTTCTGAAGTGCTTCAGCACGCTTTAAGATGATTCAGGTCCTGCTAAAGATGCATCATTACTCACTTACTCACACCTTTCCAAGCACCAGCACATTAAGCTGGTCCGTACGGTGAACAGATGCTCATTATCATTTTCCCATTCCAATTGGCGGCCTGGCTGGCATCTGGGAGGGAAAACCAACGGCAGGAGGGTGCTGTTGACCCTGGCAACCAGGGTACAGGAAGGTTGGTGATCAAGGCTGGGGAGAGAGAGAGAGAGAGAGAGGTCAGTGGGACTGTAGGAAAGAGAGAGAGAAGGAGAAAGATCATCGAGGTGGGGGGAGGGGAAGGTCACCGGGGCTGGGGGAGGGGAAGGTCACCGGGGCTGGGGGAGGGGAAGGTCACCGGGGCTGGGGGAGGGGAAGGTCACCGGGGCTGGGGGAGGAGAAGGTCATCGGGGCTGGGGGAGGAGAAGGTCATCGGGGCTGGGGGAGGGGAAGGTCACCGGGGCTGGGGGAGGAGAAGGTCATCGGGGCTGGGGGAGGAGAAGGTCATCGGGGCTGGGGCAGGAGAAGGTCACCGGGGCTGGGGGAGGGGAAGGTCACTGGGGCTGGGGGAGGGGAAGGTCACCGGGGCTGGGGGAGGAGAAGGTCACCGGGGCTGGGGGAGGGGAAGGTCACCGGGGCTGGGGGAGGAGAAGGTCATCGGGGCTGGGGGAGGGGAAGGTCATCGGGGCTGGGGGAGGAGAAGGTCATCGGGGCTGGGGGAAGAGAAGGTCACCGGGGCTGGGGGAGGGGAAGGTCATCGGGGCTGGGGGAGGAGAAGGTCATCGGGGCTGGGGCAGGAGAAGGTCACCGGGGCTGGGGGAGGGGAAGGTCACTGGGGCTGGGGGAGGGGAAGGTCACCGGGGCTGGGGGAGGAGAAGGTCACCGGGGCTGGGGCAGGAGAAGGTCACCGGGGCTGGGGGAGGGGAAGGTCACTGGGGCTGGGGGAGGGGAAGGTCACCGGGGCTGGGGGAGGAGAAGGTCACCGGGGCTGGGGGAGGGGAAGGTCACCGGGGCTGGGGGAGGAGAAGGTCATCGGGGCTGGGGGAGGGGAAGGTCATCGGGGCTGGGGGAGGAGAAGGTCATCGGGGCTGGGGGAAGAGAAGGTCACCGGGGCTGGGGGAGGGGAAGGTCACCGGGGCTGGGGGAGGAGAAGGTCACCGGGGCTGCTGGGGGAGAAAGGGGACAATCTGGTCATTGCCATCTTGCTATTTATGGGATCTTGCTGTGTGCAAGTTGACTCCCACATTCCCTATGTTACAACGGCAATTACAGTTCAAAATGCCCTTAATTGGCTGCAAAGCATGCTGGGGTATCCTGATGTCGTGAAAGGTGCTGTAGAAATACAAATCTCTTTTTTCCAATCTGCGTTGGCAGATTTCTTGGAATCATTTGTTAAGGCTGCCTGACTCTCACCTTCTGTGAGGAACACGCACTTGGAATGATAGATTATTGAGCGCTTCCAAGGAATAGCTGAAAGTGGCTATTGCTTTGTGAGTTCACTAAGCAAGCATGACAGACACTTGGCAGGATTCGGCAAGCAACTCTTGCAGCTCTTCAATGGACCACGAGCGTTCTTAATGGCCAAATAGAGAACTGAAACAGGAAGGCTGGGTCTGGTCTAATGCTTCATTGAAAGGATGGCGTTTCTGATGATGTCGCATTGGAGAGTCGGCCTTGATTATAAGTTCATGTCACAGCCCACAACCTTCTAACCAAAGGCAAGAGTGCTACCAATGGTTCGAGATTGGCTATGGTGCTGACTTTATTGACCTCCTCCCTCAGGTACCACACCCTAAGAGGGCCTTGGTGACCATGGCCTTTTATTGGATTGGTCCGTGATTATGCCTGGCGAAGTACAGAACAGGTTTGCCATTTCCTTCTGCAGTATGGTTGACCTGGAAACTCTCCCGCTTTTATTGCCTGCCATCAGGCATATTGGAATTTACTGGCTGATTATCAATCTGTTTGTCCAGGTTACGAGCGCACTGCACCTCCTGCAGCCATCAGCCCAGGTCTTCTGGGCGAGAGGCAGGGGCTCTACTCACTGCACCACAAAACCTCCCCTCAACTGGAGGAGGCCTCAAGAATTTATCTGTGCTCTGGAGGTTTCTGTTCTTGACTGCTCTCTGCTGACCCCTGCTGGAAAGGGTCAGTTTGTGAAGGTTGGGCAAAGACCAGGGCCAGATTTAGCTCTCTTGGTTCATACAGTCAAGAACTCTGTTGATATGCAGTGCTGGAGTTCATAGATGGAGAATGACTCCTTGGGTATAATGATAAAGGGCATCCGGCAATGCTAGAGCTATATTCCCAGTATTTTTTGCTGGTTTTCAGGAGTAAGCGAATGGAAAATTAATTGAAGATGATTCAAATAGAGCTGCAAGTTCATTAAATGGAGACTGTTAGAGGCTATTTTAATACCATTTATCTTCTGAAAATCAACCCCACAGAGTAATAAATGCAGAATTCTCAGGATGTGCAGTAAGTGAATTATGACTTATATAAGAATGCTAAGGCTCCTCTTTTCTATTTTTCCTTAGTTCTGGTGAAGAGTCATACAGACTCGAAACGTTAACTGTGTTCCTCTCCGCAGATGCTGTCAGACCTGCTGAGTTTCTCCAGGTATTTATGTTTTTGTTTAGGAATGCTAAGGTCCCTGCTATAAGGTGCAAGTTTCTGTGAGGGGCAATTCACAAAGAAAAAGGCCTTGTTTTGAAAATGAAAGATCTAAAAATTATAAATCAGTGGCACATTTATTTTCAAATTGCCCATGAGTTTTCTAGGCTTGTATTGACATTAGTTGAAGCAACAGATGCATGGAACACCACCACCTCCAAGTTCTCCAAGTCACACACCACACACACACACACCATCCTGACTTATATCACCGTTCCTTCACTGTCACTCGGTCAAAATCCTTGAACTCCCTCCCTAACAGCACTGTGGGTGTACCTACACCACATGGACTGCAGCGATTCAAGAAGGCAGCTCACCACCACCTGCTCAAGGGCAATGGGGGGTGGGTAACAAAAGCTGGCATTGCCAGTGGCAACCACATACCACAAATGAATAATTAAAAAAAAGTTCAGTTTACACTAATTAACAAAAGTGGTGTTTATACTGAAGGATGAGCCTTCAGCACCTAAAGGCAGGTTCCTCAATCGGCTTACAGTATATTAGCTGAACAGGATTTCTGGCATCTGCCTCAGTCTCTCAATGAATGGAGATTGCATTAAATTGTGCATCATATTAAAAATAAATAATCTTTGCAAAACGTGCAAGTATAGAGTGCTGCATGTCAGAAATTTCAGTGGCTGGCCCGCATAGTTTCCCTGTTAAGACAAATACTCCTACCATGCTTTCTTAAGAGAGGCAGTATTGCAAAACTGTACAGGAGACCCATATTGTCAGGCACTGTGATCTGTTGTGGGCCCATTGCACACATGATGGGGGTTTGGGGGGGGTGGTTAGTAAAAATGATTGTGCAGCACGCACGCGCTAACCTCATTAAGTTCTCAAAATATATTAGCAAAGTATTGGCCCCATAAGGCACATTTACTTTTTCCATTTCATTTACTGTTTTATGTACCTTGAAGGCAGTGGTTCTCGGAACGTGGTCTGCTAGGGTCCTCCAGGTGGTTCACAGGTGAGTCTAAAATGCAAGTCACTGATGCACAACACCACATCCGAGGCCATGCAACTCAGCACCCTCATCCCTACCACTCGCATGATGTCACACGACCAGACCAGCTCCCGTCTGCGCGGTGTTACGAAACAATCCTACTTTTCACAATAGTATTGTGGGATATTGTGAGGTTGGTCTATGCTTGTGAGTGTGGGTGGTTCTGTCTGGGTGACTGCCTTAATTGAATTAGAGTTAGAAAGACTGCGAGGTTAAAATTATCAAAAGAGTCAGGAGTAAAAAGGGTATTTGAAATGCTAATGACTAAGCTAGAGTCTATGAGTCAGCGGATAAGGTGTGAAGGAAATTTGCATTTTTAGACAAGTGAAGGGGTTGTTTGATCTTCAAAGGGATGGTATAATGCTTACAATTAACAAGATAAATAGGGCAAGGTTATTATGTTTATTTTTCCCAAAAGGAAATAAAGGCTATATTGACAACATGAAAGATTTTTATACAAAGTAAATTTCCAAAGACATGTAGAACTATGGGATTTTACAAATTAAAGAAAGCAAAACAGATATAAAGAAGGATGGAAGGTTATGTGGAGGTGGCTGTGTAACATCTTGGAAGATACACTGTGTAAAGCAGCCTTGGGGAAAAGCCTCTAGCCACTTTTGCAGAAATCTGCGTGTCCAGTAACTAAAGTTGTGTTAAAAAGCCTTTGGAATTCCACAGTTGAGTGGGTCCGTATGGTAACCTTGCTGGATTGACTATTTAAATTTACAATCTTTTGGATTGTTGCCTTAAAGGGGGTGTGTAGTGGAGAGTCAGATTAATTAGGAATTTTGGGATTTGTTATAATATCAAGTAGCTGTAATCTTATGTCTGCATTTGAATTCTTTTCTTTTGTTAATAAATGTTTTAAATTATTTTTTAAAATCTCTAAAGTTGTTAGCGGATTCACTACTTCTGAATTCAGAGCACAAATCTTTTCGTAATAGATACAAATTGCAAAAATGTTGCGATAGCGTGGCCAAGGTTTCCTTGTGGATTTGGTCCATCAGGCACATACCACCTGTCGCAGCATAACAGCAGCACGAGTCATCATAAGCACAAGGAACAACAATGTTGCTTTATAAACAGGATTTCTGACACTGTTACCTCATTCAACTGCGAGATTAGGTTTTGAGCACTTGGGGGGTGCTGAAAACTAAGAGGAACAGGCAGAACGTGGACCCCGACATGAGACTCAAATTCTGTAACTTGGAACCAGACACAACCTCATTGGTGTCTCATAAAAAGTGATGCCATTCTTCCCACTGGGCAAAACTTTCCCCCTGTTGGCGGGGGGGAAAAGTGGGAGCAGGCGCAAGCGGGCAGGTTCCCGATCGGCGCCCCCAGTCGGGAGCACGCTGCCATTTTACATGGGCGGGCCAATTAAGACCCGCCCAGCGTAACGTCCGCCAGGAAGCGCTATGCGCTCCTGGTGTGGGTGGGGAGGGGTTCCCTCAGCCGGGAGTGCGGTCTTTCACGCATGTGCGTGAAATAGCGCACAGATCTCCCTGAGGCTAAGTGCTGCCTCAGGGCGATGGGCTCAGATTTTCGACTTTAAATAAAGGAGTTAAAAAACTTTCCCTGCCATGTCCCCTCATGTGACACTGTCACATGAGTTGGGACATGTCCATAACTTTTATTGCAACCTTTCGCTAAAATTTAAAAACCCTCATGAACCTCATCCCGCCAGTGGATGAGGTTTCGTGTTTTTTCACAAGCCCGGTCTGCCCACCAACATTAAGGTTGGACGGGCCAGTCCATTAATGAGCTGAATTGGTTTTCTCATGGTCTTAGTAGGCCATTGACAGGTTGGCGGGGGCCCATCCAACTCGCTGTGCCCCCGCCAACCTGAAAATGGCAATAACGTGGGGTGACATCGGGAGTTCCACCTGGGCCCCGACCCCGCTCGCCGACTGGAAGATCCTGCCCGTTAATTCATTAGTTTTTCTTCTGTGGTGGTAAGTGAAAGTGGGGTGGGGGTTGTAGGACTGGTAGGTGCTCCACAAAGTATTTTGCCCCTCTAAATGGTCTGTGGACAAAAAAGTTTCAGTAGCACTGCTCGAAGGTCATCTCTCTTTCCAAGTTGACAAAGTTGTTTTTATAACACAAGGTCCTCACTGGCTGAATTCTAATTGTGGCTTTTATGGAGTTTCACCAATCATTTTGATGTTGTGTAGTGCTTTGTGCAGTAAAAAGGATAAGCGTAGGGTGTGTGTTCCTAAAGAATGCAACAATCATCCTATAGAAGTAAGGCCTTATGAACCTTATTTGAATAAGGTTTTAATATTTTTTATATGGTGACAAAGATGCTTGAAAAGATATTTGAATATAACCATTGAAGAACAGTGGTAAAAATGAATCCACTGTATCATTTCAAAGGATCTTCAATTCATCATAATAGATAGATAAAGACAGAAACGTTCTCAGTGATCCCCGCTTTATTAGCCTTTCTTTGTGTATGATGACCATCATACCAGGTAACCTCTTATAAGAAGGTTGCTCCTCCGATGCAGAGGGAGAATGGAATGAGCAGTACTTATTTCACATCAGTGCATCATTGGATATGTGTTCTTTTCCTTAGCTCAGAGAAGTTTAAAAGGAGGTTTGACAGAGGTGTTCAAAATCACGAGGGGCCTAGACAAAAGAAATAGAGAGAAACTGTTGCTATTGATGGAAGGGTCAAGAGCCAGAGGACATCGATCGAAGGTAACTGGAAAAAGAACCAAAGGCGACATGAGGATAAATGTTCTTACACAGCAAGTGGCTACGATCTGGACTGCACTGCCTGAATGGCTGCTTCAGGCAGATCCAATCATACCTTTCAAAAGGGAATCAGGAAGTACATGAAGAGAAACAAATTGCAAGACTACAAGGGCCGGAAGTGTACTCGCTGGATTGATCTTGTAGAAAGCTGGCACGGGCTTGAAGGGATAATTGGCCTCTTTCAGTCCCCTAACCATCCTATGACTCTAAGATTCTATGACATGCTCAGAGATTGTTACATAACAAAGCATTATGAGATAGGAATGGTTCAAAGAAGTTTTTTTTAAACAACAATCCATTGGCTCCATAGCTCAAGTTTTGATTATTGCCTAAGGGACCTGCATTTTAGTCCCAGTGTAGACCGGGGACAATTCTTGCTGTATCTTTAGCAAGGCTAGTTTTCCAGTTTGGTAGCTTCCTCTCAGGAACAAAGGGGAAAATCAGTCCCTATACTTTTCACGTTGTCATTGTAAAAATGCAGCACATTATATGTTAATGGGATATGGGCATTGCTGGCTAGGCCAGCATTTATTGCCCTTGTTCAGAAGGCATTCAAGAGTCAACCACATTGCTGTGGGTCTGGAGTCACACGTAGGCCAGACCAGGTAGGGATGGCAGATTTCCTTCCCTAAAGGGTTATTAGCAAACCAGATGGGTTTTTACGACAATCAGTAATGGTTTCATGGTCATCATCAGATTTTTAATTCCAGATTTTTATTGAATTCAAATTCCACAATCTGCCATGGCGGGATTCAAATCCAGGTTCCCAGAGCATTACCCTGGGTTTCTGGATTACTGGTCCAGTGACAATACCACTACGCCACCACCTTCCCCGGATCTCTGTCACTTTGCAGTCGCTGGGTCTGAACCGTTTGTTGATCATCAGTTGAACTTGTAACATGGCTCATGGAGATTTGATAGAGGTATTCAAAATTATGAGGGGTCTGTCCATGCAGTACCACCAAGACCAGTGGGTATAGCAGCTTGGCAATCGATGCCCACACCAAAAACAAGAACCCACAATGACTTTTGGCAGCTTCATGTGCGGCACTTGAACCTGCCTCTCGAGGATTGGCCTCTTTAGCCATGAGCAAAGGTGCTCCATATGAAGACCTCCCCTCCCCCGGCCGCAGCTGAAATGGATTTGTATGCTGCATGTTCATCATCTCTTGTAGATAGAAGGATGTCTACAGTGCTCAAGCTTATAAAGATGTTTTCTCCACCTATATTCGGTAAATTGTTGTTTGACTGTATGGCATTGTTAAAAACGGTGAACATTTTAAACTAGTTCAAGCTTTGCTAGCTAAATTCAGCAATGGGTGGTTGATTCTTCCTACTCCAGTTTGTGTTACATAGATATGAGTGTCAACAGCTTAGGAAACAGTAGGAAAGCGGTGGACATGACCTTATTCTGCAGTTTGCTCAACAGCATATTGTTTTTACTCTCTGCTTTTTCGCTCATTGGATGATTCAGAAAACGCGCTTCTCCCTCTAACCATTTTAATACTATTGTGTGCACATTATTTATTTGGCAAAAAAAGGCAAATAACTCTATGGGGATGATTGGTGTCTAAAGTGAAGGTATGTGATTGAAGAATATCAGAAGAGGGGAAGTAATGGCCAATAGGACCATTAAATCCCAATCTGCCCAACCTCGCACACCATTCACCTCTGTCCCTCCAACACTATTTTAGGGGAAAAAAAAACATTGCAAGAAAACTCAACTCCACCTCTCTGCGGCCATCAAGAAAGCCCATGATCTGTCACAACCACAAATACCCAGCAACGCGTTTCTTGTATAACTGAAAACATCCTGTTCCCTCAGAAACTTCTCAAGTTCCTCTTTTAAAGGGCCGTACTAACACATTACTCGTTTCAGGAGTTTATTTGTGAGGGAGTTGACTCTTTCTGAGAAGAAGCACTCACAGGTATCTATCTTGAACCTTATGCCTATGGCATTCTATCATCCCTATCCCTATAATTGATCTCATTGAGCTGAATCCAATCTTTCCTGCAGTCTTAAAATCCAAGCACATCCTCTCTAAGCTTGAATTTCTCCAAAGTAACTAACTCTAACATCTGAAGCTAATCCTCATAATTAAGATTTGCTCTGCAGTCCTGGGACTGAGATTTTTGTTCTCTAGTTCTAAACCCTCCAGTCAGTGAATACAGCCTCTCAGGATTTACTCTGATAGACTATCTCAGAATCTTGTATGTTTCAATGAGATCACCTCTCATTTTTCTAAAACTCTAAAGATTATAAGTCCATTTTACTCGGTCTCTCTTCAGAGGCCAGCCCTCTCATCCCAGGAGTCAATCTAGTGAACCTTCATAGCACCCCTTCTCAGGCAAGTTCTGACAGTGATACTGAATCAGTAATGTTTGTGAAAGTTACACTCCATTGTCCCTCAGCTTCTGAAACCAAGATCCATACTCCTGTCCTGTCCTACGTTACACCTGACGATGCTCACTGCTGATGTTTAATACAAAGTTGAAGGGTTATTGCCTTCTCCACCATTGACATCCTCAACTCAGACAACAAAGTTCACTCAGGACAGCAGATAAATCAGGGGCTTGAAGTCACCATGGAGAGCAGTGGTTGTCAAATTGGCTGCTCCAAAATGCAAGTCATTGGTGCAGAAGGCCATGGATCATGGCCCTATGAGAAAAGAGGCCAGGACCATCGCACCCTCCCACCATTCGCGTGGCGTCACTCAACCAGACCAGCTCCCACATGCCCGGCATCAGTCGGCATAAGCATAAGCAAGAACAATGTAGCTTTATAAGCAAGATTTATGATACTGTTGATGTTGTTTAATATAGATATGTATTAGTTTCTTAGAAGAAGATTATTGTGATGATTTTATGACATATTAGAATGCTTCAAATCCACATGTTCTCTGGTAGCATTACTGCTCGTAATATGAAAATGTCCATTATTTTGTTTCTGACACGAATTAATTATTTACTTATGATATTGAATAAAAAAATTAATTCACATAAATTTAATACATTTCACAATGAAAATGCAGTGAAATGTTTACAATCTGCGAGTCCCCGTTAATTCTGATGAATTTTTTTGCAGTGTGAAGCAAAAGCAAGTGGGGTGGAGCCATAGGTAGTCCTCAGGGTTTTTGCCCCACTTAAGTGGCATGCACACAGAAAGGTTTGCTAACCATCAGTATGGAGTCTGATGCCAGTAACCTGCTGAGCGTATGGTAAAAATGAACGTGATTTGAATAAATTGACTGAGACTTCAGTTTAATTTGATTTAATAGCTTTTTGCAACATTGGCTCAAAAGAAAATACGCAAATTGGCCAATAAGCATAAAGTCAAAACACTGCGGCTGCAGGATATCTGAAATAAAAACAGAAAATGCTGGAAAAACTCAGTGGATCTGACAGCAACTGTGGAGAGAGTAACAGAGTCAACGTTTTGTGTCCGTATGACTCTTCCTCAGAGCTAAACAGAAGATAAAGCTAAACCTTCTATTCAGCTCCAAAGAAGGGTCATATGAACTCGAAACGTTAACTCTGTTTCTCTCCTCACAAATGTTGTCAGACTTGCTGAGCTTTTCCAGCATTTTCTGGCAAATAAGCTTGTTCACCAAGGTTATAAAATGGAAGAGAGCAGTGAAGGTAAATGGGAGCCACTTAGAGGATGAGACCAGCGAGATTAGAATGGGGAATAAGGAAATGGCGGAGATGTTAAACAATATTTTTTTAAACCTGTTCTCAAGTAGAAGACTCAAAAAAATACCAGCTGTAATGGGGAACCAAGGGTCTAATGAGGGTGAGGAACTTAAGTTAATTATTAGTTAAGAAAAGTAGTGGAGAAAACAATGGGTCTGATAGCTGACAAATTCCCTGGATGTGATGGTCCTCATTTTAGGATCCTAAGAGAAGGCCGCAGGAGTAGTGAACACACTTGTTGTGATCTTTCAAAATTCTGTAGACTCTGGAATGGTTCCAGTGAATTGGAAGGTAACAAAAGCAACACTGTTCTTCAAGAAAGGAGCGAGTGAGAAAACAGGGAGCTACAGACCATTTAGCCTGGCATCAGTTGTCGGGACAATGCTGGACTCCATTATTAAGGAAGTGGTAACAGGATACTCAGAAAATACTAATATGATTAGTCAGAGTGAACATGGCTTTTTTGGAAAGGGAAACCGTATCCGACAAATCAATTCGAATGCTTTAAGGTTGTAACCAGCAGAGCAGGTAAGGGGGAACCAGTGGATGTAGTAGATTTGGATTTGCAAAAGACATTTGATAAGATGCCAAATGAAAGGTAGTTGCAAAAGGTAAAGCCTCTTGGGGCTGGCAATAATATATTAGCATGAATAGAGGACTGGCTAACAGACAGAAGACAAAGAGTAGGAGTAAATGAATTATTTTTGGGTTGGCGGGCTGTTATTGGTGGGGTGCTCCAAACCTCAATTATGTACAATCTACATTAAAAACTTAGAGGAAGAGACCAAGTGTAATCAACCAAGTTTGTTGCCAAGAGAAAGTTAAGTGGGAGCATAACACGTGAGTAGGATGCGGAGAGTCTGCAATGGGATATAGATAGGTTAAGTGAGTGGGCAGGGAGGCGATGTTGGGGTATAATGTGAGGAAAAACTTTTTTATGCAGTGAGTGGTAATGACCTGGAATTCACTGTCCGCAGGGATGGTGGAATTAGAAACAATCTATGATTTCCAAAGGCATTGGGTGGGCACTTGAAAGAAATAAACTTGCAGGGCTACAGGGATCGAGTTGGGGAAGTGGCACTGACTGGATTGCTCTGTGGGGAGCTGGCAGGGATGCGATGGGCCAAATGGCCTCCTCCTATGGCACCATAAATGACTCTATGATGCTTGGACTCCATAATGTGGGGAAATTTGTGAAATTCTTCACTTTGGTAGAAAGAATTGAAAAACAGGACATTTTTATTTGGTGGGAAATTATGAAAAGTTGGTGGTCAGAGGCCCTTGGACACAAAACATGGGAAATTAACATGCAAGCATAGGAAGCAATTAAAAAGACAAATTGTATGTTTGCCTTTATTGCAAGGGGGTTGGAGCAGAAGAGTAAGGAAGTCTTGCTACAATTGTACCGAACTGTGGTGACGGTACATCCAATTCATGTGCATATAAGGAAGGATATACATGCATAGAGGGGTTGCAACAAGCTTCACTGCTTCATTCCTGATTGGAGAGACTGTCGTATGAGGTACGATTGAGTAAATTGAGCCTATACACTCGAGAGTTTGGAAGAATGAGACATGATCTCATTGAAGCATGTATGATTCTGAGAGGGCTTGACAAGGTAGGTGCTGAGAGGCTGTTTCTCCTGGCTGGTGAGGTTAGAGATCATTCACGTCTTACTGAATGGAGGAACAGGCTTAAAGGGTTATATGGCCTATGCCTGCTCCTATTTCGTACTTTCTTATTTTTCTATCTAAAATAGTTTCCTAGGCATAGACGTGAAAGTTGACAGGTGCTATTTTGTGCTTTTTCCATAATTCAGCTCAGTTTTTGGAACATGAAGGTGTGCATTTAAAAACTGAAGAAAGAAACCAGTATCCAATACTCACCCGACTAATTATACCTCACAGGAAATCGATTGCAGTCCAACCTCATTACAAACTGATGTCCAGAGCTGTCAACGTCAGCTCCTCCTAACTGACCCATATTCAAAATCAGTTCAATTTTACACTGATTGCAGATAATCTTGTTACAAAATGTTCTACTTGTGAAAGCAAGTTCAGTCCTTGACTGAGGTCACCATCAGTAGAAAATGTGTAAACGTCTTCAGCAGGGTGTTTGTAATATCTGAGCATGCTGTGATGATGTTTGACTAGTTCTGACAGCCTCTGGCAGAAATGTGTTTTAAGAATTCTCAAATGACTCATTGAATGACTAACTTTCTATCCGTTCAGAACTAATACCTCCAAAGAGCTTTGATCAGAAGAGACCATCCTTAAATTCAGCATTTTGGGGCAGTGGTGCATTTCGGTTCACTCAGGGAGTCTGAGTTGCTGTGGCAACATGCACTTTTACATATATCTTGTAGGCTAGAACTATGGATGGTGATGGTAAAGGCCCCAATGCTCTTTCCATCACATGGCTGACCAGGAATATCTCTCGCTCTTACCATCTGCAATGCCATGTGTGTTGGAAGGATTTGCAGGTTGATCTTCAATCTGTTTGACCACATTATGAAATGCCTTCCCTGGCCATCAAGCCCTGGGGTGGGACTTGAACCCAGAGGTGGGTTCTAACTCAGAGGCAGGGACACTACCCACTGTGCCACAGGACTTCCCCAATATCATATACCTTGGTGCATTTCAATGTATCTCTGATAAAGCATCAAAGCTCTGCAGCAGAGTTACAAAGGACCATATGTACCAGAAGGCAAAGAAAACAGCCAATGAGGCTTTGGAGAACGAGGCAGAGGAGGTGCCATTGTTTAAACAGCTGGGGATCTACTTTTGATCACCGAATGTAGAACCCGTAAGGTCCCTGGCTTTGAAATGGCAGAAATTTAAAATGACTGTTCTATACAAATTTCAATGATTTTCACCGTGAGTGTGTGCTTCAAAGATCAAAAGAGTTGTGGTTTAGAACCAGTGATGCCTTTTGTCTTGACAGTTAAACACGCGACTCGTGGCGTGGTTCACAGTTTTACAGAGTGGAAAACCCGGTAGTTGATGCTGATTTAGCCATTGTTATGTGTGTGGGGGGGGGGGGGGGGGAGGAGAGGGGGTGTTGGGGGTGGGTGGGTGGGGGGGATGGGATGGGGTGGGGTGGGGGGTGGGGGGGTGGTGGGTGGGGGGGATGGGATGGGGTGGGGTGGGGTGGGGTCCGTTGTCTCTCAGTGTCCCTGGGGCAGGCGCAGGAAAATTCAGTTTTGAGCTCAGAGGGGGAGAATTAATTAAAACAAAATGAACCTGTACTTTCTTACTCAATGTTTCACTGCTACATAGATGGAGCAGAACTGCGGTCATGGTCGGTCCGTTGACCCTTCTAGAAGCTGCGCTGGTGGATGTCGAATTGGAGCCGTGATGAAGGTGGCCTATGATGCCCTCCACATTCGGAAGCCCACTTGTCGCCCATTATTTGGGTTCACACATGAGCACTAGTCATTTGGCCAGTCAGCAACTTCAAGAGCAAAGAAAGAAATGAAGAGAATTGGAAGGGATTATTGGGAGGAGAACATTTATTTTATTAAAGCGCCAAATAGTATGGAAAGCTTATGGAATTCCTGGTGTACAACCCAAAAACAACAACAAGAACTTGCATTTGCATAGCGCCTTTAATTGAAGAAAAAGCTTCATAGGGGCATTATTAAAGAAAACTTGACACTGAGGCACTTCAGATCAAAGAGGTAGGCTTTAAGAAACATCTTAAAAGGAGGAAAGAGAGGCTTAGGGAGTGGATTCCAGTGCTTAGGGCCCAGGCGGTAAAGGATCTTAAATGTAAATCATTTTGAAATGTTTGTAATGTGCTTTTTATTGTATGAAGTGCCTCAAAGTGCAGCATGATCTATGTGGATAATTTGAATGTCATCGCACATTCTATGATGGCCATTTTGAAATGTTTTGTAAGGTTCTTTCGGATATTTTATGAATAAAGTATATTTTTGCAACAAAAAAGTTCAAGGATTTGCAGAATACATGGCAGTGTTATTTAATCACACATAAACGGATCTCCAATTTATGTTAACAAACTGTCAGGCATTTTAAAGGGCAGCGGGATGAACAAAGACGTTATTGCAACATACAACATACCTACCACAAGATGGCACTCTTAAATTATTTTGCATGTCACAAAACAGTTGACGCTGAACTATTTGCTCCTGAATTATTACCAGATCAGACTATTTCTATCATTTGTATCCAACAGCTCCTTGTAACAATTAATGTTTAACTGGTGCCTTCAATGCTATAGGTCCACTGAATGGGTGCACAGTGTGTCCTGCACGGCAACCTGTACTGCGCAGGGTGCTCACATGTGCATTCCATACTTGCATAAGATGCTTCCCACCTGGCCACATCTTGAGGTCAAGCGTCCACAGCAACTTATTTGACCCCCGCTTTGCAAAGCAGGTCAAACCCAATGTATTCACCTGTCGCCTACTAAAGTATGTTACCACGGCTGCGAGAGGGGCCCACCTCTTTAAGAGGACAGGCTACCCAGATTTCAGGGAGGGTGATTTAGTTTAACTCCTGCCATTGCAAAGCCTCAGGAAGTGCTGTGTTTTTGAAAATGTCGTGGTGAGTTCATGGAGTGGGCAAGACGACAGGGAGGGCAGGTGGGGTGACCACTTACAGGCCTCAGCTGGGGTGGGGGGCTGCAGTGGGAGTGCATCTGGGTCTGCAGCACAACAGGGAGATGGGGCAGAGGCTAGGGAGAGGGGAAGCTCCTGCACAATGACCTCTTCCAAGGAGCTAGACTCCTCCCTTCTCCTTGACAATGACAGAATTCTGTCTAGCAGACCAGCCAATGCGCCCAGTTTTGCAGCCTTCCCAACAGTGTTCTCCTTTATGCCACCCCATCGAGGTCCCTCATCTCAGCCCCCTGGACTGACATCTCAGACAGCGCCCTCCGCTGAGCTGGCATACAAGCTACCCTCCCCCACGGTCCGGCTGCAGCCCATTCATGCCCAGTGACTCGCTAAATGCCAATCCCAACTCTATACCAGCCTCCGAGCTACATCCTGTTCCAGTACCTGAGCTGGTGGCTGCGAGTGTTGGATGAAGCAATGCGGCCTCTTCATCAGGGGCTGTGCTGTTGCTCTCTCTCCTCCTCTGGACACTGCTGTGGCTGGTCAGGCGACAGTACTCGGGTGTCTGAATGCAGAAAATCAGAACGGAGGGTTTTGGGATGAGGGAAGTGGGTGGGGTGGAATACAAGAGGTCCATGGTCACACCATCAGCTGCTGGCACATTTTGTCACTTAGGATGAGGGTGGTTTGGGAATTGGTCAGACCCGTAAGACAGGAATATACCAAAATCCTCAATGTTCTCTGTAGAGCTGGAAGCCACAGTCTCTGTCATAACTGACCCCATGATGTGGGGAACCATCTCCCCCATAGAGTGCAAGAGACACATGTGTCCTTGTCACTCACTGGCCCTGCTCTGCTACTGACGGTTACAAGTGACCTCCTCCAGCAAGAGACAAGGCAGAATTGTGTTGCACCGTGTTCGGGCGATGTGCCTGCCGTAGCTGAATAGCTGGAGGTATGTGGAAGCAGCAGGAACTGGGTGTGAGGCTGACATCATTGGAACATGTGTGAGGGTGCGATGGAGTATCTGGATTGTTAGGTGCAAGTCCTGAGAGCCAGCGTTTGCTGATAGGGGAGTAATGGGGGTGTGGTGCATTGTGCAGTCCGAGAGGTTGGTGCTGCAGTGGGTATTAAGAAGCATTCAGTGGCCTTGCCCACCCGCCGAAGGTGGTTAAACAGCAAGTAGCACTGCTGCCAGGTCCTCGGAGCCAGACTCTCTGCATTGGCCTCCCTGATCATGTGCTCCCATTCTCTTCAGAGGATGGACGTTGAGCGTCTCCTGGCCCTTTACATGGCCTTCATCCTCCCATCCAACTCCATCATTATGCCATCCAGTGCCACACCCTTGAACCTAGGAGCCTGATCTCTTCCCTTTTGTGCAGCTCCTACACTCAGTCATGTGTTAGCGCAGGCAGCTAGCAGCAGTCCTTTTCACCGACTGCAGCTCCCCTTTAAGAGGGCAGGCTGGCTGCAGAGTATGCCTTCAGCACACGCTCTTCAGCCCCTCTGCTGAGTGCTCAGCTGGCCAACTGCACTAGCCCCACTTAGTCAATGCTACGACAAAGGAGAAAGATTTGCATTTATATAGCACTTTTTTGATCACCAGATGTCCCAAAATGCTTTACAGCCAATGAAGTGCTATTGAAGTGTAGTCAGGGATGTAATGTAGAAAACACAGCAGCCTATACGCACACAGCAAGCACCCACAATGTGATAATGAACCGATAATCTGTTTCTGTGATGTTAATTGAGGGGTATAGGTCCGTTCCATACACTGTGTTCTTTGAGACAGCGCTATGGGGTCTTTTACACCCACCCGAGGATGCAGGTGGGGCTTTAGCTCAACATCTCATCCGAAAGGCAGCGCCTCTGACAGTGCAGCACTCCCTTCGTGCTGCACTGGAGTTTCAGCCTTGACACAATCAGGTAATTGGGGAGGCAGCCCCAACTGCAACAGGCAAGCTATGAGTCACGATGCCTGTGCTGGAATAGAGACCCGATCGAATGTTTAGCCTAGGAAATCCCATGGAGGTAAGAACACTAAAATAGTGAGCTGAGCACAGTTAGAGAATTTTCAATCCAAACTTTTGAGTTTCGATTTTCCTTAATGTTCTCAAGCTCGATTGTACATCTGGGATCCTTTCTGGCCACAGCAATGCCAAACAACCTATAAAGTGAATCACATTCAACAATTTTTTAAAGTGCTTCAGCATGTTGCTAAGTACATTGAATACAGTCGCAGTCCAATCCTGCTAAGATTGAATGGGAGGTGAAACCTGACCCCTTTATCCAAGTCATGGGACATGTGCACTTTCTGCCTTTGCTGTTTCATTCAAAAAGTGCGACAGGAAATTGCTTCTGACTTGTTCCGAAATGAAGTAGCTGAATATAAAGCAAACCGCAAAAAAGAAATCTCCTTATGATTTCGGGGATGGTGGTGGGGTGGGGGCAGGGGTAGGAGGTGGGGCTGGGGTAGGAGGTGGGGGTGGGGGCAGGGGGTGGGGTGGGGCTGGGGGAGGGGGAGGGAGTGGGGCAGGGGAGGGGGTGGGGGATGGGGGGGTGGGGGGTGTGGGGCTGGGGGAGGGGGAGGAGGGTGGGGCAGGGGAAGGGGGTGGGGCAGAGGATGGGGTGCGAGCTTGCGCTTTTTAACTGCTGTTGACCTGTGAACCAAATCAAGCCCCAATTCCCTGAAGAGGAGTTGTGAGATTCAATTTTCTTCCCCCCTTTTTGGAAATACTATTTTTCCCTCAGGTGCCTGAGATGAGCTGATCCCATTTCCTTCCTTGTTTCCAGTCAGATTAGGATGGCTGACACAGCAGCTGTTTGTCAGTACGTGACAGTGAAAGATGGAGTCGGCTTTTAAATGTGCAGCTTTGGATTCAGCCCTCCAGTAAGTTATTCACGAGCAAAATGAGAGCCCTGGGGGAGTTAGAGGGGAAAAAGCCTCATGTTTATTTATTACCCCCCCCCCCCCCACCCCACTCCTCCCCGCTCCCCTGTATAGGGTATCATGCTGGGATGATTAAGTGTAGCTGTAGCCCCAAGAGGCCTCCAGCATTGACATCGTCTTGTTGCTGCGGAAGAACAACAATTGGAAGGCCCTGAAGATCCTCCTGGGGTTGGGAGCGGTTGTTTTCAATGGAGCTGTAGGCCCGAGGTATCTCTGGACTGCACTGGAGGTCCAACAGGTCCATCATTCTGGGAAGATTGTGGGCACCAAACGGGTGATTTTTTTGGCACTCCTCCTACAGGGTGCCAGGTGGTCACCTGAGGTGACAGGGCTAGGAAGACCTTCTCCCCTCTCATCAATGTGCTCATTTCGGGTCTGCACCTACAACCGTCTGGAGAAGGGCTGGAACCCTACTAGGGCAAGGCACCTAGTAGGGGATGGAGGCCTGAATGAAAGGGTCTCAATCACACCCCCTTTTCATGGTGCCTGGGGAACGAATGCGCTCCAAGTACCAGTTGAGGTGGGGTGAGGTGAAGAATTTGAATACATCAGTATATTTTGTGCTTATCTGGCAGATTTCACTGATTTCTTAATTTTCACGTTCTCATCCTCATGTTCAAATCTCTCCGTAGCCTTACCCCTTATTGCCTTTGTAAACTTCTCCAGCCCTATAATCCTCTGAGAACTCAGTGCTCCTCCAACTCTGGCCTCTTGCGCATCCCCCACTTCCTTCACTCCACCATTGGCAGCCATGCCTTCAGCTGCTGCGGCAGACAGCAGGGGGACAGTGGTGTTGTGGTAATGTAATCCAGAGACCCAGGCTATTCCTCTGAGGATGTGGGTTCAAGTCCCACCATCGTAGCTGGTGGAATTTAAATTCAATTAATAAATCTGGAATATAAAGCTAGCCTCATCATTGCTGACCAACAATCACTGTAAAAACCCATCTGGTTCCCTGGTGCCCTTTAGGGAAGGAAATCTGCCATCCTTACCTGGTCTGGCCCTACATTGACTCCAGATCCACAGCAATGTGGTTGACTCTTACCTGCCCTCTGAAATAGCCGAGCAAGCCACTCAGTTCAAGGGCAATTAGGGACGGGCAACAAAAGCTGGTCTTGGTGCTGACGCCCACATCCCATGAAAGAGTTAAAAAAAAGGTCTGGAAACCTTTGCCCAAGCTCTTCACCTTTCTCTCCTGGAAGACAACGTGATGTTGTCGGAGAGTCATGGCCAGAGTCATCCCAGATTTGTACAAAGTGCGGTAGTGGGTGGGAAACCGGGCGTTTTCACACTGTATTGTCCAATTCCTGGCACAGCCCACTTCATTATCAATTCATTCCTGGGAAAACACCGGGTCGCTGGCGGGGCGGTTTCTAACTCACCCGCCCTGCCGTCACCTCAGGCCTTCAGTCATCCGGGCGCCATATTTAATGGGTGCCCCTGCACAGAGCGAGCACTCTCTAAGGCGTCGGAAGCTTCTGGAAAGTCATGGTTGCCAAAGGGAGGAAACATGCTAGCCCCAAATTTAGTGACACCTCCCTTGGGCGCCTACTGGACACAGTGGAGACCCGCCGTGAAGTGGATCTACCCCTGATCTGGGCAATGACCAGCAAGCAAGATCACCAATCCAGCATGGGAGGCGATGGCATTGGTGGTCAGCGCCAACACCCTGCAAAAGAGGACAGTCACCCAGTGCTGAAAGAGGTTGAATGATCTCCGTTCCGCCAGGGTAAGTCACTCTTTTCATCACTCTCAACTCACACACTCACAAACCCATCACACACCCACAGGGCCCTCACTCACTACCAATCCAAAGGACATCACCACTCACTCCCTCATACACACCTTCATCTGCCCTGTGGATTGTGTCAGCATCCTGTCCATGGCAAAACTCACCAACCACAGGTGCCAGGCATCCTTATCATCTGGCCTGGCAAGTGTCTGGCTTACACTCTTTCCACCTGCATTCATGCAGGACAGGCTGGCACACAACAGGAGGGAGAGGTCACGGACTGCTGGAGGAATGCCTCAAATCAAGGTCCTCACAGACTTTGAAAACAGAGCCATCCAGCTGGTCGGTGAGGATCTGACCGTTCCTGTGCTGATGGTGAGATCGGCGATGCTCTACCAAGTGAGGACCCTGCAGTGCAATATCCTTCAGACAATCATGATATGAGTCAGTTCCTCGGTTTCGCAGTCCGCTGCCTTGCACTAGTTATGGCTCCTTGCTTTCAGAGGCACATCTGGGGAGCATCCAAGAGGGCCCACAACCCAGGTCCTTGAATCAAGCCCCTAAGGTACCTTGGAAGAGGAATCTGATGACACCCTAACTGAAATCCTGTCACAGCATCACCTACACCTTCCACCAGCGCAGAGACACACACCTCAATAGGACCTAACACATCGCACTGTCCAATCCAAAGCAGGTGGAGGCAGGGACTTCCCAGGTACCCGGCACTCAGAGGACTGATGGAGGCCAGAAACCTGCGGAGCTCGAGTCAGATGATGAGTCTCTGGACTCGGCTGTACCTCAGTTGCTGGAACTGCAAATGCAAGCTCGGGTACATCAGGAAGGAAGCACCTGCACTGCTGCGCGGGCTCAACCCCATTGCTGAAACCACAGTTGTGGCCTCCAGCAGGGTCAATGCAAGACAGCTGCAGGGCAGCTTGATCTCACTCCTTGTCCTCAAGGAATCAGTCGCAGCCCCCGGGCACCCATTGGGAGAAGGATCAGCAGGTGCACACCCTGGGGCCATCCACCCAGGTCACTCCGGGAGTGTCCGGCCCATCCCAGTCCCTGCTTTCTGTGACCCCCCAGCAGCTGCAGCTCCACAGGCCAAGTCGGGTGCCACTGCCACACAGCAGGATCCCAAAAGCAGATCGGGGGCCTCCAGGTCTTGGCCCTCCAGAGGACTCCTGCCAAGGTCATCACAGATAGGGCACAGCAATTGGTGGAGCACCGAGACGTAGCAGCCGGGTTAGGAAGGTTAAGACGATGTAGCTGCACAGCCTGCGGCACGGGTGTTAATCACTTGTACTAAATGTTCACCTTTGTAAGTAAACTCTGAAGAATGTCTCTTACCTTTGGCTCCTTCTTCTGATGAGCAGTGTTTGTGTCACTCAGATGTGAAATCTTGGTTCCTGCACAAGGTAAAAACAGGTGTCTCAGTCCAGGGCCTCTTCCCTGTGCAATGTGTAACCTTCAGACCAAAGTGATGGTCCAGCCTCACACTCCCTGGACACATTACTGATGCCTGCATCTCGATGGTGCTGGTTATTGCTGCCAGAATGTCGTGGGCAGGTGTCACAGGGTTCCATCATTCTCTCTGTGTGCTCTCAGCATCTTTAAGGTGGAGCTGGCCCCCATCTCTTCAGCATCTGTGACCAGTGACAGTCTGCTCCTGAAGGGGTCAGTTGCTGAAGGTGGACAAAGGTTCAGATGCTTTTAAACTTTCATGGCTGACTCACCATGATATGACCCTAATCACAGAGACCAAGTTAGCTGCCCTTGGACAGACAGGAGTCAGACATTCACAGAGGCTAAGTGAAGATCTATGGAGTGTCCTCTCTGTATGTCATCATCATCCTCCTGGAATCGAGTGACTATTCGGGTCTCCACTGCATCTCCATGACATGATCCTAGGCACTGAGGGTAAGTGTGCTCCCACCAGCCACACAGGAGTCAGACGTTCACAGATGCAGGGTGAGGATGTCAGGACTGTCCTCACTGCATCTCGTCATCATCCTCCATGAATCTTGCAGCCGCGAGGGCCTCCTGAGCTCACCTGTCTTGTTTGGCCAGTGGCATCCTCCCCTTCAAGGTCCTCATCATCATCTCAGCTGTGGAAACATTCTCACTTTTGACAAGCTTTTCCAGGTGTATGTCTGCTTCCCTCACCCCCACCCCACCCCAGCACGTGCTTGAGTCTTTCCTTCAGTCTGTCTGTGCTGCCTTGCACCCCCCCACCACCACCCCCCCCACCCCCATGCCCCCTCCCAGTCTGACCTTCACTGGAGCCCTTCCCCCAGCACCGCCCTGAAAGCCAGCAGGGAAAAGCGACTTGCCTGTGGCCCCCCTGCAAGTGCGCAGCGCCTCATCTTTGATGTTCCATGGGTGATGCACACGAGCGCTGCACAGGGCTGTGTGCACTCACCTCTGAGCTCCCCTTGAAGGTCAGATCACCACGTGCCGACCTTTTAAAGGCAGCCGAGAAGCACACCGTTCAGAAGTCACCCAAACACGGGCCACAAATTTGACGTGGGGGGGGTGATTTCAGTGAGCGGGGTTAGATGCAAATGTATTACAATGATGTTCCCAATGTCCGTCGGCAGGGAAAGTGGCCCCTCATTGACACGTGGAGTGTTTGATCCTAAACTGGCTTCACGTTGATGTAAAACCGAATTATGGCCTTCTCGCCATATTGTCTCCACACCCCCCACCCCCCCCCCCACCCCGGCCTCCCTGCTTCCGTCCCCCCACCACCCCCTGTGACACCCGATGCCAACAGGGCCGGAGAATTCTGGCCTTTGAATAGAATTGACCCTGGAATAAAACGGGAGCGACAAAGATGACATGCTAGTCAATAGCAGGATAACTCAAGGTGAATCCAGTGAGCCTGCACTCTCATCTGGGAGCTGTGCTCAAATAGAGTATTACTCACAGTGAGGATTACAGTCTCATAGCAGCATTGATTTTCCAATCAGCTCTGGAACTTGAGGTATCACCATAAACGGTCCCAGAATGTGTTTAACAGAGACTCCTGGAAACAAGGCCTCGAGGAGCTTCCAAACATTTATTAACTATATACAGCTATGTACAGGGATAGATAGGCATGAGGCTCCTTCCAGAAGCTTCTCTCTCTGGGTTCTAGTAACAAGGGATCTGACATCACTTATGATGAATATTAGCTATTAGCATAATAGCTATTAATTGTTTAGATTACAGAACTCTGTCCTGAGACCTCTCCTGCGTCTCTCTCTCTCCTCCTTTAAAACCTGCCTCTTTGACCAAGCTTTTGTTCACCTGTCCCAATATCTTAAAAACAAAAAAACTGCGGATGCTGGAAATCCAAAACAAAAACAGAATTACCTGGAAAAACTCAGCAGGTCTGGCAGCATCGATGCTGCCAGACCTGCTGAGTTTTTCCAGGTAATTCTGTTTTTGTCCCAATATCTTCTTGTGTGACTTTGTGTCGTGCATTTGCAAATCTCCCTTGTGAAAGGACTTGAGACAGTTTACTGCATTAAAGGCACTGTCTAAATTTTTTTAATTCATTCATGGGATGTGGGTATCGCTGGCTAGGCCAGCATTTATTGCCCATCCTTAATTGCCCTTGAGAAGGTGGTGGTGAGCTGCCTTCTTGAACCGTTGCAATCCCCTGTGGTATAGATATATCCACAGTGCTGTAAGGGAGGGAGTTCCAGGATTTTTACCCATCGACAGTGAAGGAACGGTGATATATTTCCAAGTCAAGACGGTGAGTGGCTTGGAGGGGAACTTGCAGGTGGTGGTGTTCCCATCTATCTGCTGTCCTTGTCCTTCTAGATGGTAGCGGTCGTGGGTTTGGAAGGTGCTGTCTAAGGGACATTGGTGAGTTCCTGCAGTCCATCTTGTAGATGGTACACACTGCTGCTGCTGTGTGTCGGTGGTGGAGGGAGTGACAGTTTGCGGATGGGGTGCCAAGGATTTTCAATGGCTCTTTCCAGAACCAGCTCTCCTATGTTGGAACACCTTTGGACTGCTGAAGAACTTGCAGTGGTAAAGCATGCCCAATCTTTATATGCAGAAACCCCATCCCCCTAATCTGGGCTGGGGTCTGATCTCATCCCCTCAGCCGGGTGTGAGGGTCACTCCACTGCTTTCACAGGTGCCGAGGCTCTGTGGGGAATTTGGGGCCTGTGATAATTTTCAAAAATACTCAACTCCGGCTCTTTTCTCTCCCATGAAAATTAAGAAAATGGAGCCTGGAATCTCTGTGGAGGCACAATTCTCTCCCACCTTTTCCGCCCCCAGAGATGTGACAGGGCAGGGCATCTGCTGACTCAGCAACACAGGCATTAACCCCGCTGCCGTTTCCGGGATTAGTGTGGTTTGAATCTTGTGAGTGAAAGCCGGACCATCAAGAGGAGTGACGAAGCGAAGCTCGAATGAGAGCGTTTGGGATGACGGGAATTGGGCGGATACCACATGTGTCAAGGATGACCAAGCCGACAAACGAGTCGGTGCTCAAGAAAGCTGGTGTTAAGAGGAACTTGTTTGAGGCGGCGAGATCAGGGAAGCTCCCATATTTTGGACACGTGGTGTGAACAGGGTGGGGGGGAGGGTGTTTGGAAAAAGAGGCAACACAAGGAGAAACACCCAAGAAACGTACACAAGGATGGTCCAAGATGGCATGGATGGACGATGTCAGAATGCGGACAGGGCTGTCTCTGGGACAGGCAGTGAGAGTAGTGGAGAACAGAAATCAGTGTCGAAAGGTTGTTCAGAGTGCGGACAACCCTCAGAATGAGGACCGATGGAAGACAGACAGAGTATGTGTATGGAGAATATGTTTAAGGGTGGGCAATAGGGCAGAAATTTAACAGAGACAAAATTTTTAGCATTTGAGGCCTCAGAGGGTGGTTGTCACTGTCCTTTTTGTGAGTCACCCCATGCTCAAGGTTATGAATCATGGCCACAGACAGAACTGGTGAATTTTTGGTGGTGATGGTGGAAGAGCTAGAACCTCAAGGCACAGCGGCTGCTTACAGACGGAGGATCCTATAGGAAGAGGATTTGTGTTTCCCTGAAAGCACAGATAAGGAAGGCATTGGGAAACCACTTCATGAATTCTTATCCCTGGTTAAATTGCCCATTGAAATTGAAAATGAGAGGCTCCTATAAGCAACTGAAAGAGAAAGCGCAGGACTGTAAGGCTTGGAGAAATGGGGAGAGGACACACCTTTAGGCAAATCACTACTATGACCGTTTATATAATCGTTTAGCTTTTGCAATCAGAACGATAATAAAATTACAATGACTGTTTTGGTCTTATTTAAGAAGGGACATTGCATCAGAAGCAGTTCAGAGAAGATTCACCCGACTGATTCCAGAGATATCTTTTGAGGAAAGGTTGGACAGGTTGGGCCTCTACCTATTGGAATTTGGAAAAAATGAGAAGTGATTTTATTGGAACAAAAAAGATCCTGAGGGGCTTGACAGGGTAGATGATGAAAGCACGTTTCATCTTGTGGGAGAGACCAGAACTAGGGGACACAATGAGGGGGTGGGGGGGGGGGGGTGCAGGGGGGGTGGTGTGGGGGGGGTCTCCCATTTAAGGCAAAGGTGAGAATTATTTCTGTCAGAGGGTTGTGAGTGTTCCACAGAGAATGGTAGAGGAAGGGTCATTGAATATTTTTAAAGCAGAGGTAGTTTTAAATAAAAATAACACCTTTTTTTTTACTTTTTCTGTCTCTTAATTCCATCTGTCTTTCCCAACCTTTATTTCGCTTTCCACCCATTATTTATATCTAATTTATATTTCCTGCTTTAGGCTTCCTGGTTTAGACTCTGCAGGGTGAATATTAATGTACTGACCTACGCAGGGGAAACTGGCAACATATCAGGAACTCAAAAAGGTTGAGCAATGGTTTTTTTTAGGTAGCTTTTCAACTGGGCCATGGCATTAGCGCCTCACTCCTGGTTTTCCTGACCCATCAAGGTGGGGGGACATGATCGTGAACCTCCTGAGGGACGGCCGCTCAGTCATGCTGAGAAAGCTAGCCCCCTGCCTGTACACCCCGTGTTGGGGGGAGCTGCCTCCTGCCAGTGGGAGCTCTGTGTTTATCTCTTCTGCCCTGTGGGGAGGCAGACGGCTGAGATGAAGGCTGGCACTGCCTGTGCTGTCGCTGTCGCTGCTCCTGCTCCTGCTGCTCCTCTTTGTTCCTCATCAGGGGTCCTGGGTCAGGCTCCCACGTTGATGCCGACATTGGGGAAGTGCAGGCCAAAGACAAAACAACTCCGAGGTAACAGAAATGACCTGCCAAGTGTTGGCAATCACCCCTCAGCAATGAAAGTGCTCTCTCAGAACAAGTCCTGTGAGCAAAAGCCTTTCAACTCAGGCAGAGAAGTTGCTGTCACATCTCAGCATTTAAAGGCTTCCCAGCCTGCCAATTGCTCAGCTCTGTTAGTCCCTGCGCCCCCCCACCTCCTCCAAAATTGGGAAGTCCGGGGGACCCACGCACTGGCAATTAGTGCCAGGATCCAGGGTTAAAAAAGCACTCAGCCGCCTTTTAGCGTGCATTAATAACAGCCCCGCTGTCAATGGGGATTTCCTGCATGTTAATGGATGCACTCAGGTTACTATTTTAGTCCCCTTCACGCAATGCCACCTGCCCACACAGGCAGTTTAAAACAGCCCGCTGTGTGCCTCAGTGAGGATTCTTCAATCGGATTCGTTGAAGAGCCTGGCTGTTTTTTTGTCCTGCTCACAGACCCCATGGATCCCCCGTGGTGGAGACTGCACAGCTTAGGCACCCGATTAGAGCAAGTCTGCACTCTAAAATCTGCAAGACCCCTGTGGACAAACGTAGGTCGAGTGAACAGAGAACTTTGCTCCCTTTCTGCAGATTACAAAATCCAGGCCTCTTTCACATCCTCATAATGATCCAAAACTCTTTACGACAATGGATTCTGATGATGTTTGGTACCTGTAGTTACTTTCGTCAATGCATCAATCAATGCAAACACTCACAAAAAGCAAGTGGCTGACTGGCCCTCTGTTAATCTGCTATCGGTGGTGTGAATTGGGGACGAATTTTGGCTGGGACACCAGGGGGACTCTGGGCATTTCTTCAGATAATGCCAGGAGGTCTTTCACATCCCACTTCAGCAGACGGATGGGGGTCCTACCTTCAATATCACTTCCAACGGATAGCAAGTCCAAACAGTGCAGCAGTTCCTCAGTACAGCACAGAAATATCAGCACAGAATATGTGCTCGAGTTTCTGGAGTGAGTCTTGAATCCAACACTTCCTGACTGTGTGGCAACATGGTTTTCACTGAGCCAAGCTGGCAAGTTTGCTTCACATGCAAATACCAATTTCCCTGCATTGAAAATGTTGTCAGCTACAGTGGCCCCGACTTTGTGGATGCCAAGACTGGATCAGTATGTTTGCCCTTGGGCGCAGAACATGGAAAAATATTCCTAGGGAAGAGAAGGAAAACAATGACTTGCATTTATACAGCATCCTTCATAGCTTCAGGACCCCCAACCCCCAAAATGCTCTGCAGCCAAAGACGCACCCCACAGCTAAAATATAGGAAATGGGTCAATCTGTTGAGTGCAGCATGATCGCACAAACAGCAATGTGATGATGACCAGATTATCGGATCTAATTGAGGCATCACTGCCATTTCTCACCCCCAACCGGCTCAGGACCCACTAGGTTGTCCAAGATTTAATATCCCAGTGTTATGAGGACTGGAATGCTATTAAGGATTTTCTGTCATACTGTTGGGATTTTGTGAATCTGCGTTTGGCCAATAAAGTCTGTCAAGCACAAGCTGTTGGAGATCATTCTGCACATTGGCTGTTGCTGCTTTTTGCTTTCTGAAATGCAACACACTTGAGAAACAAGTCCCAGACCCTCAGTTCTTGGCAGCTCAGGAGGTTAGGGTTGCCAATTCTCCAGGATTGATCTGAAGACTCCAGAAATTAAAGACCAAACTCCTGGACACTGCTGAGAGCAAGCCCCAGAGAAAAAACTCATAGGGACTTTTAAAAAAAA
This sequence comes from Carcharodon carcharias, assembly GCF_017639515.1. Lineage (NCBI taxonomy): Eukaryota > Metazoa > Chordata > Chondrichthyes > Lamniformes > Lamnidae > Carcharodon > Carcharodon carcharias. Next base: position 229,444,139 of record NC_054469.1, read on the forward strand.
ATGTTTAAAAAGAAATAATTTCTTGGAACTGTTGGGCATATGACATATAACAGTATTAGAGATGCGCATATTAAAGAATGTTTGTCTGGCAGTCAAGAATCATCCAATCAGGTAACCATGGATCTATTTGTTTTCCAATTGGGTGTGAGGATGGATGGACATGTCGGCTAACCAATGGCAGGGATGGAATGGTTGGAGGCAAGATGTCACATTTTGACGCCTCCCAGGTATAAGTCTAGCCCTGCACGAGGCTGAAGTGCCATGTATTTTTGAAGAAGGCACAGTATATGAGAATGGAGGTGGAAACCAGGAAGGTGGGTGTGAAGATGCCCTGGGTCACTCACCCGCAGGAAAGCCACCCCAATCCCACCGATTGACTCCAATTTTGACTTGGCGCTTCTGGATGGGCGATTAAAGATTTGCCCACCCACAGCCGATGGAGCCTTCTTTAAATATGATTGGGATGTCAGTGGACCCTGGCTGTGATTTTAATCTTTGCCAGGCAGGAAAAGTCTATGTCTTCTTCCTGCCAGATAATGGCCAATGAGTACCTGCTGGGAGGAATCAGGAGTTCTAGGGAGAAGAAGAAGCCATGAAAAGTGACTTATGGGGCCTGGGGGAGGAGGTCTACTCTTCTGGGGCCTAGAAGGAAAGTTTTGGGCTCCCCTGTCCCAGATATCAGTGCACCCTAACTCTAACTCTAACCCCTCCCCTCCCCTCCCATGAGACCTATTCCCCCCAGTAGCGTTGCCCGCACTTACCTGACTACTGGTGGGTGGCTAAGAGCTGCTCGATTTTCCTGCGGTGGGTAGGTTTCTAACTCACACCCGCTACTCACCTGCCCAAAAATCTGCCTGGTTTAAACCGGGGGCCTGGTTATCATTATACTCGCTCACAGCTTGTGAGGTGAGTTGAATTGAGGACAGGGTGACATTAACCATCTCTGCGGCCTGCGATCCTCCTATGCAGCCTTCGTGTCACTCACCGCCTGGGGCAAATTCTAAACAGGCATCAACTTTACAATTCTCAGTCAGGGCATGTTCTCTAGGTCTCTGTGCGTGGGAGACACTGTAACTGGTTGCTAGGAGGAGGTTGAGAATGGCTCCAGTTGAAACTGTGCCCCGATTTTCTCAGGTGGGAAAACCATCTAGCTTTTCTTTGACACCTCCCACTCCTGACAGGAAATTAAAAATAACTCTGCAGAGAATGGCAGGATCCTCACCACCATCCAATGCTTTGCAGCATCTTTTTATTAGAGCAGAATGTTTTGCTGGGAGGTTTACCTGATATCTGCAGCCATGATGCTTCATTGAGAGAGAAGGTGTCTGGCGGTCGCACAAGATGCTTTGCAGCCTGAAGTGTGGATGGGTGTTGGCAGTAGAGTTCTATATAAAACTAACGCAGTGCTCGGAATGAGAAACAAAACCCCGGGGGGAATCAAAAGGAGCAAAATAGCACTGGATAACGGGTGTGGAGATCAGGAAGCACGATTAACCCATGCCGTTCCCCTCCCATGATGGCAGCAAGCAAACCTCGTGCTGCCTTCTCATTCACATGATTGTCCCGTACAACCAGCGCTAAAGCCTGCTGCTGAATGGCTGAACAGTGCAACCTCGTGAGAGGCTAGCGCAGCTTCAAGCTAGCCCACTCTACTGCCTTGCAGCTCATAAAGGGGAGGTGTACTTCCACTGGAGCTGGCGTTGGGAATCAGTTTGAACGTGGTAAGATGCAGGAATGGCATAAAGTGGGCTTTGAGCTTCTTTGGGGTAGGGGGGTGTTATGGGAGGAGAGAAGCCTGCTACCTATAGGGAGCCAGGAGCCCCTCCAGACAAACGCTGAGAAGGAAATGGGAACAGACAGCATGCAGGCTAATGCCTGCAGCGTCAAAAGAAGTTCAATAACTTCACATAGAAACATAGAAACCAGGAGCAGGAATAGGCCATTCGGCCCTTCTTGTCTGCTCCACCATTCATTATGATCATGGCTGATCATCCAACTCAATAGCCTGCTCCCGCTTTCTCCCCATAACTTTTGATCCCTTTTGCCCCAAGAGCTATATCTAACTCCTTCTTGAAAGCAAACAATGTTTTGGTAACTACTTTCTGTGGTAACAAATTCCACAGGCTCACCACTGTCTGGGTGAAGAAATTTATCCTCATCTCAGTCCTAAGTGGTCTACCCTGTATCCTCAGACTGTGACCCCCTGGTTCTGGACTCCCCGACCATCAGGAACATCCTTCCTGCATCTCCCCTGTCTAGTCCTGTTAGAATTTTATAGGTTTCTATGAGATCCCCCCCTCATTCTTCTGAACTCCAGCAAATATAATCCTAATCGACTCAATCTTGAGAGACTGCAGGGTTCTTAAGCAAATTGATATAGGGAGTGACAACGTATTGGAGGTGTTGGCAGGCTTAAAAGTGGACAAACCTCCAGGTCCAGATGATTTGTGTCCCAGACTGCTGAGGGAGGCAAGGGAGGAGATCGCAGAGAATCTGACCTAAATATATAATTCCTCTCTGGCCAAGGGGGAGGTGCCAGAGGACTGGAGAACAGCTAATATGGTTCTGCTATTTAAGAAGGGTTGTAGAGATAAACCAGGGAACTACAGGCCAGTGAGTCTCACGTCAGTGGTAAGGAAACTATTGGAGAAAATTCTGCAGGAGAGCATCGATCTCCACTTGGAGAGGCAAGGTTTGATCAGGGATAGTCAGCATGGCTTTGTCAGAGGGAGGTCATGCCTAACAAATTGGATTGAATTTTTTGAGGAGGTGACCAGGTGTGTAGATGAGGGTAGTGCAGTTGATGTAGTTTATATGGATTTCAGCAAAGCCTTTGACAAGGTCCCACATGGGAGACTTATAAAGAAGGCAAAGGCACATGGGATACAGGGTAATTTGATAAGGTTGATTCAAAATTGGCTTAGTTGTAGGAGGCAGAGGATGATAACAGAAGGATGCTTTAGTGACTGGAAGTCAGTGTCCAGTGGGGTACCACAGGGATCTGTCCTCGGTCCTCTATTATTCGTCATTCACAAGGGGGCATAAGTTCAAGGTGAGGGGCAGGAGTTTTAGGGGGGATGTGAGGAAAACCTTTTTTACCCAGAGGGTGGTGACGGTCTGGAATGTGCTGCCTGGGAGGGTGGTGGAGGCGGGTTGCCTCATATCCTTTAAAAAGTACCTGAATGAGCACTTGGCACCTCATAACATTCAAGGCTATGGACCAAGTGCTGGTAAATGGGATTAGGTAGATAGGCCAGGTGTTTATCAGCTGCCGGTGCAGACTCGATGGGCCGAAGGGGCTCTTCTGCACTGTGATTCTGTGATTCTGTGAATCTCTCCTCATATGTCAGTCTCACCATCCCAGGAATGAGTCGGATAAACCTTCGCTGCACTCCCTCTATAGCAAGTACATCCTTCCTCAGATAAGGAGACCAAAACTGCGCACAATATTCCAGGTGTGGTCTCACCAAGGCCCTGTACAATTTTGCAGCAAGACATCCCTGTTCCTGTACTCAGATCCTCTGGCTATGAAGGCCAACATACCATTTGCCACCTTTACCGCCTGCTGCACCTGCATGCTTACCTTCAGCGACTGGTGTACAAGGACACCCAGGTCTCGTTGCACATTCCCCTCTCTCAATTTATAGCCACTCAGATAATAATTTGCCTTCCTGTTTTTGCTACCAAAATGGATAACCTCACATTTATCCACACTATACTGCATCTGCCATGCATTTGCCCACTCACTCAACTTGTCCAAATCACAATGAAGCATCTTTGCATCTTCCTCACAGCTCACCCTCCCACCCAGCTTTGTGTCATCTGCAAATTTTGAGATATTACATTTAATTCCCTCATCCAAATCATTAATTTATATTGTGAATAGCTGGGGTCCCAGCACCAATCCCTGCAGTACCCCACTAGTCACTGCCTGCCATTTGGAAAAATACTTGTTTATTCCTACTCTTTGTTTCCTGTCTGCCAACCAGTTTTTTTTTTATCCATCTCAATACACTACCCCCAATCCCATGCGCTTTAATTTTACACGCTAATCTCTTATGTGGGAATTTGTCAAAAGCCTTCTGAAAGTCCAAATAAACCATATCCACCGGCTCCCCTTCATCAACTCTACTAGTTACATCTAGTTACATGAATGGTCAAGGTCAGAAAATGCACTTTCAAATGCCATACCCCACCAAATGTGCCACTAGCCTCACTCGCTGTTCAAATTACCACAACCTATCACTCACCTATCAACAATCTCTATCAAGTGTAACTCACCCCTCACACTCATAGCTTCAGGCAACCCTCACACATTGCTTCATCTCTCTCACACACACACACACACACACATCTCAAACCTCATAGCTTACATGCACTGTCTGCTATTCAACCATGACATGCACATCACCGAAGCATATTGCACCACATTCATTGGCCCACTTCCCTTTCTCTTGCAGGAAAAAGTGGAGCTCAGGCACAGGCAGCAGCACCCAACCAACAGAGAGGGGCACGGCTGCATGTCCTCATCCTGATAAAGGAGACAGTGAATTCCTTTCCAGTTAAAGAGTTTGACCACTGCTATTTTATTAAGTTTAAAGCTGCTTTGAGCACTTACTTCAGTTAAGATGATCCAATATTGTTTTCTTTCCCTGTCATTCCAATAGATCCATCCTACCTTCTTAAACCAAGAGTAGGTAATGATATAGCCCATGAATATTGTGATGGCCCTTATGCTTTTGGGGAGAAAAAAAATTATGTTGAGGTGGTGGTCCCTTTAAGAACTAGGTTTCCCGAGAAGATGATTTCTGTTAAATCACCTGGCTTTCAGTAAATGACCATGTGACCAAGTTGCCCAGGAAGTAAGCAATGAAAAGAGTCAACCAGAAATTAATTATAGGGGTGAATATGGGTGTGGTTTTATTTCAAGCAGGGTTTTAATTTTTAGCTTTTACTTTTGGAACAAATTGAGTGCAGTAAAATTACTTTCTCATGCAGGACTCAGTTGGAATTGTGTGTGTTGGCTAAAAGTGCATAAAACTCTTATTAACTGAATAACTTCTAACAGTAAGTTGGGTTTGTAGCGACATACAAGCTGAGAAGAGAGAGATAATGATAGATGCATGACTCAGATCAAGAGGTTAATCTTTCAATTTTTGATAAGTACCTGACTTGAGCTCATTGTGGGTGTAAGTCAAGTAGTGTAGAAGGCTTGCCATTTTAACACTCCACCCTGCTCTCTTGCCCACATGTCTGTCCTTGGCTTGCTGCATTGTTCCAGTGAAGCCCAACGCAAACTGGAGGAACAACACCTCATCTTCCGACTAGGGACTTTACAGCCTTCCGGACTGAATATTGAATTCAACAACTTTAGGTCGTGAGTCCCCTCCCCCATCCCCACCCCCTTTCTGTTTCCCCCTTCTTTTTTTTTCCCAATAAATTATAAAGATTTTCCTTTTCCCACCTATTTCCATTATATAAAATAAAAAAAAACCCACTAGAGCTATACCTTGAGTGCCCTACCATCCATTCTTAATTAGCACATTCGTTTAGATAATATCACCAACTTTAACTTTAACACCTATGTGTTCTATTGTACTATTGTTGTTGACATCTTTTGATGATCTGCTTCTATCACTGCTTGTTTGTCGCTACAACCACACCAACCCCCTCCACCTCTCTGTCTCTCTATCTCTCCGCCCCCCACACACACACCTTAAACCAGCTTATATTTCAGCTCTTTCCTGGACTCGAACTCAAGTTCTGTCGAAGGGTCATGAGGACTCGAAACGTCAACTCTTTTCTTCTCCGCCGATGCTGCCAGACCTGCTGAGTTTTTCCAGGTAATTCTGTTTTTGTGTTGAGTGTAGAAGGAAAGTTGAGTTAAGAAGTTTGGCTTAGAGTAAAAGAAACCGTTCATTGTGCTGTCACTATCTTTAACATAATTGACTATTTAAGATAGTGTATAGTTATTAGTATTCATATTTTTTGATTTTCTGTGGTAAAATTAGAACCAGGAGAGTTCTGACCCGAGGTGCTTATGCTTGAGACGTTAAGTGATGCATGGGTTGAACTTGGAGTCTACAGCTGTGGAGGTAATTTGAAGGGAAAAACTTGCCAGAAGTAAGCAGAAGACCCAATAAATCTCAACTCCCATATTGCTGGAAAAAGAGACATGTTGAAGCTTTTCATCTTGCACTCATCAGGACACTCGCAAGAATACCTGAATATCCTGATGAGTGCAAAACAAAAAGCTTAGACATGTCTCCTTTTTCAGCAATACTCAAGTTCTGTACTGCCAAATGACTATTTTAATCTCAACTCATGTATGAATCTTGAAAACAGTACTCAGGTCAAGAGGTTAATCTTTCAATTTTTGATAAGTACCTGACTTGAGCTCATTGTGGGTGTAAGTCAAGTAGTGTAGAAAGAAAGTTGAGTTAAGAAGTTTGGCTTAGAGTAAAAGAAACTGTTCATTGTGCTGTCACTATCTTTAACATAACTGACTAATTAAGATAGTGCTTAGTTATTAGTATTCATGTTTTTTTGATTTTGATGTGGTAAAATTATTTTGTTTAAACTGTGAACCTTATGGGTTCATTCTTTTATTAAATATCTGGATTTTTGAATCCTGCAAAGAAATCCAAATACATTACAGGTCTCTACTGAGATCATAGCAATATCTCATCATACTTTTTAGTAATGCCCTTTTTTATCAGGTGTATTTTTGTTAATGGCAATGGTAAGCCTTTGTGATCAAGCCTTATGACATGACAGAGATTTCATCGTCACTTAAACAGAAACAGAAAACAGCAGGTCAGCCAGAATTTGTGGAGAGAGAAACACAGGCTCTATTATTCAAAACCCATTAACTTAGAGTTAAAATTGCACCTTGAGGGATTTTGTCATTGTCCTGAAGAATGAACTCTGCTCCTTTCTGTCTGACTGTTTCCAATATCTTATGTTTTAATTTCTGATTTCTGGCATCAGCAGCATTTTGCTTTTGTGACTTTGTAAAATGGTTGCAATTAAGAATAAGCTCTATTTTGTTGCATATATTTATTAACGCAGCACCTCGAATGGAATTGGCCACAAAAAAGTAGTTACTGGGTTTTAAATTAACGGTGGGGGTTGCTACTAAACCAGCAGAATCACATTGACCCCCTGCTGTAATCAGTCCCACTGCCTTCAGTAGAACCAAATATTAAGCAGGTGTATATAACAGGCGGCCGCTGTGATACTGCCCCCTTTAGGATGAAAATAAAAATGCAACCCAATGGGTGTTATGGCGAGCAGTGTTTAACATAAGAGTCAAGATGTAATGGTGAATCTACATAAAACTTTAGTTACCCCTCACTCTGTTCAGGATTGACTTCCACAGAAGGAAATATATTAAGGTAAGATTGAGGGGGCAGTGCAGATTCACTAGAGCACTTCCTAGTATGAGGTAACCTAGATGTGAAGAGACTTGAAAAATCAGGGCTGCTTTCATTAGTATGGATGAGATCACGGGTGATTAAATGGACGTGTTGCCTTCTGTGCTTGGTGGGTACCACGGGGACTGGGGTGTTTTATCGAGCCCCTTAATCCCATTTTGGTTTAATGTTTGCAAGTTTTCTTTAAACTTTGTCTTTGTTTTTGCAGTTTCCCTAATTTAGGGGCTGCGTTTATTTTGTCCCTCATTTTGTTAATTTAGTTTATTTGGTTGGCTCAAGAGTTAAATGGAGGTGTTTCGAATGATGAAGGTATGGGACGGAGCAGATTGGAACAGCTGGTTTCCAGCGGATGAGGGGTTCAGAACAAGTGAACGTGCATTTAATCTTATAATCTTCGTTCTGCAGCCAGTGGTGATTGGCCATTTCTAACATTTTCACTTGTAGATGTCACTGCCTCACTAGCCCTTGTGTAAAAAAAAGCTTCCTTTGCTGTTTGCCTGATCTCTCTTACATTTAATATTGATTCAGAAATTCCTAGAACTGGACATTGAGGTCACTGGAGCATTTTGGATCAGACGTTCATGAGATCCCATCGTCTATATTCTCAGCCAATGAAACTTAAGGGTAGAAAAAGATGCAGAGGGAAAAAACAAGAAGGAAATGGGAATGAACTAGAGTTAAATTAGATACAAAAAGAGATGCATGGACATGAAAGATAAATTGGGTCAGAGAAAAAATAGAAAAGTTCAAAGAAAATTAAATTCAATTGCCTCTAAGAGCAATTTGCTATATGTAGAAGCAAAACTCCCATTTCCCTTCCTGTGTCTCCATGGTTGGGTTTCCTGGTGGGACCAGAAATTATGGGTGAAATTTTACGCCAATGGGGTTTTATGGTCCTGCCAAAATCAATGGACTTTTGAATGTTTACCCTGTTGCAACGGGACTGTAAAATTCCACCCTATCTCATCAATAGAGTCCTTAGCACATGAAATGCCAAAAGCTTTATGTGAGATCAATTTGTATTTACAGAGCAAATCTGTAGTGTATTGAAAATTGCATTGTGCATTTTGTCCACTGGAGGCTACTATACACACATGCACCAGGAGAGGGAGTCTACTAAGAAGAGATAATAAAGGATCCATATTTAACAGTTCTAATTCTAAATGTGTCTGGGTGAATATATAACGGTTTCTGTCTGTGATCCTCACAAAATTCAGCACTTGCTTTACGTTCAGTGAAGATCAATGGGGTGGTTAGTGATGTTCCTGTTTTTATGAGGCTAATGGCACAAATCATCCAAACATTTATGGTGAATTGCAACTCGCCTCATATCTCCAAACTGATAATGGTGGGGCTGTAAACTTTCTATGGCATCCTACCAATCTGTGGGCCCTTGTGCCTAAGAGATTTAGGATAATGGTGAGGAGATACAGTTTACACAGAGCTTGTGATTGAATCAGATAGCAGTGGAGCCAGTTTTAACCCTTGTTACTCTGCCTTACGGGAACAATGAATTGAAGGGATTAAAATAGGGAAAATTCAAGGCCGCACTGTTCCCGCCCACAGATATTTTGGGGGATATTTAAACTTAAAAAAAATGGGTGGGTTTGGTTTGATTAGGGGGTGGTTAAAGTCTGAGAAATCTGTTTTCTGACTCAAGCTTTCTGCTGGTACAGGTGTATATGGTAGCCTCAAGTGGACAATTTGCACAATGCAATTTTCAATACACTACAGATTTGCACTGTAAATACAAATTAATCTCACACACAGTTTTTGCTACTTCATGTGGTAAGGACACTGTTGATGACATATGGTGGAATTTTATGGCCACGTTGTGGCAAGGGTGGGGCCATAAAATGCAGCGAGCCAACCTGCCGATTTCCACCTTTAACTGAGAAGTTAACGGAGGTCAGAGACCAACCTGCTCTACGGAAGTGAGTGGTACTTTAAGTGCTTGATATAGAGGCTGTGAGCAACATTGTCATTCAGGTTTATGACTTTATCTGCTGTCGGCCCGGTTTCCTGAAAGTTCGGGATGAGCACTTAGTGGAATAAGGAGGCGAATGTGCTCACACCGACCTCCTGGATCCAGGTGCCAGCCTGAGGAGATTCTGAGATTGGATCTTCCCCTTACTGCCAACACCCCGCCCCCTCACATGACCTCCCCCCTCCAAGACCTTTGATTCCATAACAAAGTCCTGACCTCCCCCCACTCTCCCCCCTCAGCCATCACCTCCAAATTTCAATCTCCTAGATAGCCTTCCCTGAGGTACCAACTACCCCTCCCCCTGAGGCTTCCGATATTCCTTGCTCCCAGGGCCTTCAATTCTCCTCCTTCTAGCCCTTTGATGCTTCCAACGTGAGGCCACAAATCTCCAACCCCCACCAGACCCTTCCTTCCCCAGGCCCCTGACCTTCCTCCCTAGATTTGCAGCCCACCAAATTGAATAAACCCCCCTTCCCCTGACCAACATTCCGCCCACTCCCAAGAACAACACTTCCCTCCTCCTCCCCAACCAACACCTCCTCCCCCAACCCCCAATCAATCGACCACCTCCAACAACCCCCCCCCACCCACATGGTTGGTTCCACCTTTGATCTACTCCTCTCCCAACCAGCACACCCTTCTGATTGGATCCTCAATCAGCCCCCTCATGATTGCCCCCCACCCCCACCGTACAATAGACCCCTCCTCCCATTGAGGCCCCCCAAACTGATTCCGTCATTTGCACCCACCCCCTCCGATGGGCACTCACCCCACCCCCACCCCCCTCCCCACCCATCCTATCGGCAATCAAGGATCCTCCAAACAACCCGCCTCTCCCCCACCCCAACATCCTCGATTGAGTTTACTGCCCCAGCCTCCCTCCTCACCCCAACTCCCCAGCAGGGAATCCCCAGCTGCTGTGGCCTTAAAGCAGCTCAGAGGCCCAGTCTGGCAATCAGCCTTTGGTGGGGGGAGGAGGAGGAGGAATGGGGGGTTTTGTGGGGGTGGCGGAGGTGGGGGACGTTGGTGGTGTTACTGAGACATAAAGGAGTTAAAACCCCACAGCGCGTGGGGGCAATCTCGAATTAAGGATTCCCCGCGACTTTCCGACCAGCATGTTCCCTATGGACTAGGCAAATCAAGGTTCCCTTCTTCATCCTCGCTGCCTTTGAAATTGGCCAAGCCACACCCACCACTACCCCCCCACCCTCCACCCCTCTCCACCACCCCCCCCACCCACCCCCGGCCTCCCCACCTCCAACCCCCACAAGCTCACTGCAGACAGGCGGGAACTTCCTATAAATTTAGAAGTGATGAGGGCATACCTGCTTATAAGGTAAAAACAGTTCGGGCCATTATTCTAATTTCACAGTTTTGACTGTTTTTTTCCCTTCTGGGTACATGTTGTAGTTTCCATGCGTTTCTATTTCAGGTTGTCCGCCCGCTTCCAGATGCCATCTGAACCCCTCAAGAGATCAGTGCCTTGTACTTGCACATCTTTCCATTATTTTCCATTTAAGATGGGGCTTCATATAACAGCTTAATACACAAGTGAAAAATTTTAAAAGATACGAGCAGCATCTGAAGCCCAGATTAAATTACAGCTTTATACGCTCCTCATTTATAAGAGTTTGATTGAAGGCTGTGAGACGGCCTCTGTTCGCTGCTCATGTCACATGATTGACAGAAGCATATAATCAGGGAATTATTTCTACAACACTACAGGGGAGTTGTAAAGGAGTTAAGTGCCTAGTAGATCGTATAAAGGCGTTTGTGGTTTGAAATGATGTGCTTTCAATAAAGATTGACTGCTTCTATGTTTTCTATGGCAGTCTTCAACTGACCCAATATTCAGATTGAGGCCTCTGTTGGGTGGATTTGTTGCCTGGAATGAATGCATTACACAGTCACTGTCATAAAAAAAAAATAAATCTATGTTTATTAATGGTGTTACTAATAGAAGGGCATTTGTTATGCTTGAATTTACGGTACCTGACAGACTTGATCGAGATTGTGCACAAGTGAGACTGGATCAGGAACACAGAATGGATGGGAATTAGGGACTTACGTTTCTGTTGGATGGGAGCAGTGTGGGAATACTGTTAATATCACGTATTGAATTTGTCAATGTTAGACAATAGCAATTTCTTTTTACACATAAACACATGTGTTGTGAACAGTGTTATTCACTTACACTGTCCATCCCCTGTTGGACCTTGGTTATAATCACTTTTGTGGGTTTGACTAGGTTATCTGGAGTGTTTTGGGATGAGGCACTACATAAATGTAGGTCCTTTTTTTTATGTCAGTTAGGAAAAGTGAGAATTACATTTATTAGCACTTTTCACAACTACCAGACATCTCAAAGAGCTTTTCATCCAATGAAGTACTTTTGAAATTTAGTCAATGTTGTAATGTAGTAACCGATTTGCACACACAGCAAGCTCCCACAAACAGCAATGTGATAATGACCTGATAATCTGTTTTCTTGTGATGTTGATTTGAGGGATAAGTGTTGGCCAGGGCAGCACAGGTAATTCCCCCACTCCTCTTCAGAATAGCACCATGGGATCTTTTACACCCACCTGAACAGGCAGATGGGGCCTCGTCTTAAAGTCTCATTTAAAAGACAGTACCTCTAACAGTGCAGCACATCCCTTAGTGCTGCACTGGAGTGCCATCCTGCATTTTTGTGCTCAAGCCCTGAAGTGGGATTTGAACCCAAAACTTTGCAACGAAGGGATAAGAGTGCTCCACACTGAGCCACAGCTGACGCACACTTTGGAGTAGCCGATGCCGGTTATTTTGGTTCCAGCCACCTCTTTAAATGTCAGCATATGAAAAATGAAGATCTGTTGAGCTTAACTCTATAATATCACCCACCAATCACTGAGGAGGAGCCATTGTTACCATACATTAACATTCAGTACAATCAACATATCACTCTGACTGACAACGAGAGACTGCGGGCTAAAAGTTCAATCCTTTATGTTGCTGGTTTTCAGGTCACCAGTAATAACTTTGGCTTTACTTCAGCTTAAACATCTGGTTTGATATCACAGGTCTGTAACAATTCAAAATCTTATTTCTGAAAGGGATTTAATGAAATGAACTTCTATATTTCAGTCGAATAATTAAAACTAACACCTTTTACTGTAGACACTTTAATTAAGTGATAATAAATGAGGAGCCATGTGTGTGTTAATGATGATTTTGGAGCCAGTTTTATATAAAGAGAATCAAGTTCATTAATAATCACAGACCAGAAGGTTGGAATTGGTTTAAAACGGTTTCTGGGCACAGAATGATGGCCTCACTCAGGCCACATACCCGATTATGTGGATTAGGCTGCCAAATTGTCAGATAGAATAGGTGCAGCTTGCTTCAAGGAGGTATTCTTAATTGTGTTCGTCACTGGTGCCATTTAAATGTTCTGATAAAGAGTCATACCGACTCAACACGTTAACTGTATTCCAATCCACAGATGCTGCCAGACCAGCTGAGTTTTTCCAGCTATTTTTGTTTTTGTTTCAGATTTCCAGCATCCGCAGTATCTTGCTTTTATCCATTTAAATGTCGCTTGCTCCTCTTAAAGGGGAAGTACATTTTGCCTAAAGGTAACGATGATTGAAGGTTTCACACAGTGTCTGGCAGAGCAAAAGCTGGAAGGTCTCCTGTTCTTCTGATGCTGCAGGGCGTTGGCATGGGCAGGGAGGCCTGTTCTTCACCAAGAGGCAGGAAGGTATCTGGGTAAGCCAACAGGAACAAAGGTGATAAAAACCCACAGTCGTTGACAGGGCCCTCAACCGTGTCCAGCCCATCTCCCGTGCATCCGCCCTCACGCCTTCTCCTCCCTCCCAGAAACATGATAGGGTCCCCCCTGTCCTCACTTATCACCCCACCAGCCTCCGCATTCAAAGGATCATCCTCCGCCATTTCCGCCAACTCCAGCATGATGCCACCACCAAATACATCTTCCCTTCACCCCACCCGGCGGCATTCCGTAGGGATCGTTCCCTCTGGGACACCCTGGTCCACTCCTCCATCATCCCCTACTCCTCAACTCCCACCTATGGCACCTCCCCATGCCCACGCAAAAGATGTAACACCTGCCCCTTCACTTCCTCTCTCCTCACCGTCCAAGGGCCCAAACACTCCTTTCAAGTAAAGCAGCATTTCACTTGCATTTCCCCCAACTTAGTCTACTGCATTTGTTGCTCCCAATGTGGTCTCCTCTACATTGGAGAGACCAAACGTAAACTGGGCGACCGCTTTGCAGAACACCTGCGGTCTGTCCGCAAGAATGACCCAAACCTCCCTGTCGCTTGCCATTTTAACACTCCACCCTGATCTCTTGCCCACATGTCTGTCCTTGGCTTGCTGCATTGTTCCAGTGAAGCCCAACACAAACTGGAGGAACAACACCTCATCTTCCAACTAAGCACTTTACAGCCTTCCGGACTGAATATTGAATTCAACAACTTTAGATCTTGAACTCCCTCCTCCATCCCCACACCCTTTCTGTTTCTTCCCCCTTGCTTTTGTTTTTTCCAATAATTTATATAGATTTTTCTTTACTCACCTATTTCTGTTATTTTTAAATCTTTTATGCCCTGCTAGCCTTTCCACTCCACCCCCACTAGAGCTGTACCTTGAGTGCCCTGCCATCCATTCTTAATTAGCACATTCATTTAGATAATATCACCAACTTCAACACCTCTGTGTTCTTTTGTTCTTTTGTCTGTGACTTCTTTTGATTATCTGCTCCTATCACTGCTTGCTTGTCCCTACAACCACACCACCCCCCTCCACTTCTCTCCCCCTACCCCCCACCACCCCCACCTTAAACCAGCTTATATTTCACCCCTTTCCTAATATTCACTCAGTTCTGTTGAAGGGTCATGAGGACTCGAAACGTCAACTCTTTTCTTCTCCGTCAATGCTGCCAGACTTGCTGAGTTTTTCCAGGTAATTCTGTTTTTGTTTTGGAACAAAGGTGAGCTGCTTCCTGAGTCATCATATCCTCCTGCCGCGTGTCTTTGAGCACTAATGCTGGGTGCTTCTCCCCATGTGGGCCCATCTACCCCAACCTCTGAACTGCCGGGTCAGTCTCTGATTTGGTGCCTGCAACAGTAAGGTTGGACTATGCTTCATCTTCAGGGGGTTTGCCCTCATCTTCTTCCTTTGCTTTCCCATGGCTTCATGAAACTTGAAAGGGAAAACAGAGACAGTTAGCGACAGGGATAGATTAGCAGCACCTGAAAGCAGCAGGAATTTACCTTGTCTATAGTTGGTGAGGGCGAACTTAAAGTGACAAAGGGACAACAAGAACTTACATTTGTATAGCACCTTTAACATAGTGGTACAACTCAAGATGTTTCACAGGAGTAATTATCAAAACAAAATTTGACATTGTGCCACATAATTTGATATTATCACCAAAACCTTGCTCAAATAGGTAGGTTTTAAGGAGGAAAGAGAGGGATAGAGATTTAGGGAGGCAATTCCAGATCTTGGGGCCTGGGTAGCTGAAAGCATGGCCGCCAATGTTGGAGTGATGAAGACCAAGGATGAGAGAAAGGCAGAATTGGAAGAGCACAGATATTATGGAGGATTGTAGAGCTGGGGGAGTTTGGAGTCTCCCAGGAGGGCAGCTAAATTTTCTCAAAGCATCCCTGAAGGGATCAAACAGCCCGCTGACTTATGGGATTGACCAAAATGCATAAGGGAAGGCACAGAACATACCAAGGGACGCATGGAGAGGTGAAGTCAAGGTGTCGGAGAGAGCGCACCAAACCTCCAAACAACTTACCTGCCCAACCCATCAAGCACCACCCGCCCCGCACATGGCAGAGTCTGCAGATCGCACGTCAGGCTTATCAACCACCTCAGAACCTATAGAACCGGAGTAGAAGCAAATCACCCTCGATTCTGAGGAACTCTCTGAGAAGAAGACGAAGACAAAGACGACGAAGGCGATGAAGACGATGATGAAGACGACGACGAAGAAGACGATGAAGAAGAAGACGAAGAAGAAGAAGACGACGAAGAAGAAGAAGACGAAGAAGAAGACGACAAAGAAGAAGACGAAGAAGAAGACGAAGAAGATGATGAAGAAGAAGACGACGAAGAAGAAGACAACGAAGAAGAAGACGAAGAAGAAGACGACGAAGAAGAAGACGAAGAAGACGACGAAGAAGAAGACGACGACGAAGATGAAGACGATGAAAAAGAAGAAGAAGACGACGAAGAAGAAGACGAAGACGACGAAGAAGACGACGAAGACGAAGACGACCACGAAGACAACAGAGATAGGGAGCGATGATACCGTGAGGGATTTGAAAACAAGGATGAGAGTTTTCAAATGGAGGTGTTGCCGGTCTGGGAGCCAATGTAAGTCGGCAAGCAGGGGGTGATGGCGAATGAGATACAGTGCAAGTTAGGATTTGGGCAGCAGAGTTCTGGATTAGCTCAAAGCTGTGGAGGATGGGACATGGGAGGCCAGGCAGGGGAGCCAGGGGTGGGGAAGATGGGAGAAAACTCTGTGAGGCCTGCCCTCCAGCTTCCTGACCTTTCCCCTCCGTCCCATAGTGTTCATCGCTATGGTTGTAATGATGCTTGTGTTCATTGCAGGCAGGGCTGCCTCAGGAGAGCCCTAACCAATACAGCGCTTCGGATATCAAGTGGCGCATTGTGAAATTGAATGTCAAGCCACCTGTCTCAGATCTGTGAAATTAGCAAAAGGCAAACTGCTTTTTACCCCCCCCCCACCCCCCCCACCCCCCCCACAACACCCCAACGACACCTCCCCTGCCCTCCAACTTCTGCCAAGTGGAGACACAGTCGAATTTATCAATTCAAAACCAACAAGTGTGCTGGGTGGAGGGAGGGAGTACGAGAAACTCACATGGATGGTGGCTAATCTGATTTTGTCCAGGGGTGAGCATCGCCGGTGATGAATGCTGCATTGCAATTCCCAAAGCTCCGTCTGGCCATCTATTGAAATTATTTCCATCGGGTCTGCAGCTAAAAGGGAATAACGTGAAGTCTGGTCCAGTGGCTAGCTGAGGGCCAAGACAGATTAAATATTTATGCTCCCCTTCTTCTCCACATGAACAGCAGGTTTAACCAGATGGCTCTTTCACTGAAGACCAGGCTTCATTTGTGCACAACTGGAGAGGGATTTGAGAAAGAAATCTCAACCAGTTTGGGTCCCCCTTGGGCCAGATTTCAGGTTCATTGCCTTCATGCTGTGTATAGTGCCACAACACAAAAAGATCATTTAGGCTTGGGCAGTGTGAGGTACCGAGTGGTGTCACCAGCAGCTTTTCTGACTTTATGGCTGCTGCGTGGTAATATAAGGAGCAGGGGGGTGGGGGGTGGGGGAGGTGGGGGAGGGTGGGGGAGGGGTGGTCATTCTGCCCACTTGCTCTCATAGAATCATAGATTCTCACAGACGGAGGCCATTCAGCCCGTCATGGCTGTGTTACCTCTTTGAAGGAGCCACCTGGTTGAGTCCCACACCAACCGTCCCCTCCAAGCTGTGCGACCAGGCACCAACCCAAAGGTTCCTGTGGAGGCCACGTACACACACACTGGCCCTTTAAGGCGTCGCAAAAGAATTTAAAGGGCCCACGCACTTGGATAAATCGCCCGCACGTTCCAGAAAAATATTAGAGGGTATGTTGTCGCACATCCCAGCTTTTTCCCCATAACCCTGCAAATTATTCCTTGCCCTGCTCGTGTCCAATTGCTTTCTGAGAGTTCCTATGGAATTGGATTCTTCAGGTAGCGCATTCTGCACCTCAACAATCCTCCATGTGAATAAATTTCTCATTTTTCTTTTAGTTCTTTTGCCAGTCTTTTTCAATCCTTGACCTTTGGCCACCAACCCCCTTGTCAGAGGAAACAGTTTCTCCCTACTTGCTCTGTCAAAACCCCTCGACATTTAGAAATCCTCCAGTAACCTTCTCTGCTCAACGGAGAACAATCCTAGGACAGAAGTTAATCGGTGACGCGCTGTTCCCGATGGCGGAACCAGAGGTGGGTGCCCCTTTCAACCTTGTGTCAGGAGGTGGCGCCCACAGGATTCATATGAACGTGTAAAGGGCACGTGATGGGCACATGAAAGGCACAATTGTGTGGTGGGGCGGGTTGCCATTGGAAGACCCCACCATCGATCAGGGCAGGGGGTTCGAAAAACTCGGGAAGCTACGAGTTCCACAAAATGTGAGAGTCATAAGAGCTCCCTGGGAAACAAGCTCAGACCCCGCATAGAGCGTCTGGTTACAGACCAGCTGGATGTTTAGGGAGTGAATCCGTGAAAGTTCTAATGGCCGCTCTTGCTCTCTGGGGAAACAAGCGATGGCCACGAAGCCCATTGCCCTGTCCACCTGGCTGTCAGGAACCTGTGATGAACCTGTGATGAACTCATTGGCATGATGGAAAAGGACATTGGTCAAGGGTCAAGGGTGAGTAACGAGGACATTCATCACCTCATTGATTTATCTGTGTGTGGCAGTCTGCGAAATGTCACACACGTCACCCATGGAGCCCTGGTAGCAGCCCATGGCCCGCGGGTATCTGGCATGGTGTTGCCGCCAAGCCCGTGACTGTAGGTCTTGCTTTCCACCTTGGACACGGGGAAAACTTGTACAGTCTCCGGCATCTCCGGCATGAGCTAATTTAATCCGCGTTCTGAAAATGCGCTGATGCAGAGTAACCTTTCTTTTTAATTTGTTTTTGGGATGTGGTGTCACTGGCTCGGGCCAGCATTTATTGCCCTTGTTCAGGGGGCATTTAAGAGTCAACCACATTGCTGTGGGTCTGGAGTCACATGTAGGCTGGGTGATTTCCTTCCTTAAAGGCATTAGTGAACCAGATGGGTTTTTACGACAATCGGCAATGGTTTCATGGTCATCATCAGACTTTTAATTCCTGATTTTTAAATTCAAATTCCACCACCTGCCATGGTGGGATTCGAACCTGGGTCCCCAGACCGTTACCCCGGGGTCTCCGGATTACTGGTCTAGTGGCAATACCAATATGCCACCGCCTCCCTGTCAAATGCCTTCTCCAATGCCTTCCTGGATAGCTGCCTCCTGACCACCCTCCCTCTCTGGTGCTGCCTGCTGTTGGTGTCGCAGCCTCAGGTTTTGAACGGCTGGAGCTCTCCTTTGTCACTTCCTCTGCTCCAGGTCTTATGGTGGGAAGAAAATTGGATGTGTGAGACCCATAGGTATTCTGCTAAGTGAACTGTGTGAAAAAGTCAGACAGTGAAATGGAAACCTGGTGTCCATGGGTTTCACCCATTCAGCTGCTGAGCAGGGACGTTTTCTATTCCTCCCCATTGTCCGCACCCAAAACTCCACCCACCCCACACTGGCCTCCTCCCACTTGGATCTACACTCCTGGTAGCACCAAGTAAAGATTTGGACACAGCCAGTAACAGTGTGCGAGGGACCCTCAAATTGCAACTCATGATCCTCCATTCTTCCCCTGTCACCTTCCACTTTGTCCCCGTTACCCTTATCCCTCCCATCACCCCTGTGCGCCTTCCCTCTGCAACCCTTGAACCTCCATCACCCTTGACCCTGTTATCGTGGAAGTGGACAGGCCATCACCCTGCCCCCCTCGGAGCCTACCCCGATCGCCGTCGAGCTTCCTCCTCTGATCCTAGACCCCATCCCTCTCATCATCCTCAGGGTGTCTGTTAGATCCCGTGACCTGTCCTACAAGACCTTTGATTATCCCTACCTCAGAATGGACCTCCCCCCTCCCGATTCAAACTCCCCCCTGTGGCTGTGACCATTCCCTCTGCCAACCAGCATCCTGAGTCTGACTCACTGGACTTAACTTTGGACAGGACTGACTCCACCCTTCAGGCCCCTTATTCTGTTTATCTTCACTGGCTGCTCCCCAACTCCCCCAACCACGCCCAAGATGCCAGGCTCTTCCCACTGCACACTTCCTATCCACTGACCTCCCTTGAAGCCCTCTGCCAATCCTCCATGCTCCTGCCCGGACGCCCCATTCCCCCTCACCCCCTGACCCAGCCTTGCCGGACCCGACCTTCCTTGTGCCTCAGGGTTCAACAAAAGCGACTGCTCACCTCACACACCAACTGCACAAAGCTGATTGGTGCAGCTCTAAGCACACGTGAAGCAGGTGAACGAGGTTCCTGTGTGCCGCTCCCAGGGTCGTCATTAAATTTAACCCCCATTTTCTCCACAGATCTAAAGGCCCTTGACCCTCACCCTGGTAAACTTGCTCTCTACCCTCTCCAGGGCTTTGACATTCTTCTGAAAGTGTGGGGCCCAGAAGTGGACACAACTGAGGCTTAACCAGTGATTTGTGAAGTTTACCACGACTTCCTTGTTTACATACACAAAGTCCCTATTTACAAAGCTAAGCGCTCCATACACTTTCTTAACCATCCTATCAACTTGACCTTCTCTCTCTTCCTGCTCGGGTCACTGATGGTCAATCAGATTAACAACAACTCGCATCGCAGTTTATGACACTGTAGGTAAGATGGACAAAGAAAAGGCGTTCCTACTAACTGATGGTATTGGGACTCATGGGACACAGATTTAAGATTTAGTGCAAGAGTTCCGGGGTCATGTGGGGGCTGTGAGGAAGAATTATGCAGTGAATGGTAATGACCTGGAACTCGCTGTCTATGACGATGGTGAAAGCCAAGACGATCAATGATCTCAAACATAAATTGGATAGGCAGCTGAGAAAAATAAACTTGCAGGGCCACAGGGTAGGGTGGGGGAATGGGACTGATTGGATTGTTTCGCAGGGAGCCAACATGGGATCAGTGGGTTGAATGGCCTTCTGCTGACTCTGTGGGCAGAATCTTGTGGAGGCGATGGGAGCTAGTGAGAGACCCGCATTTCTTCTTGTCAGGAAGGCCGGGTGCATCTTGCTCCACTCGGGCACTTGATAAGCCAAGGTTGGCCTGAACCCCTGGGATCCAGGACCATTGGGCAGAAGTTCCGCCCACTGAGAGCTCCCAGCCAATCAGAGGCCAGGCAGCTCTATTGAACAGCAGCGCCACTCTGGGGCAGGTGGCTGCTGCCGGCATGACACCCACCCGAGGCCTAGGCGTGTCACTGGATCCCAGGCCACAGGTAAGTGATGGTAGGCAGGGGGTTGTGGGGTAAGGGTTTTGGGGGAGGGATGGTTAGCAGCAAGGGTGGTTTTCAGTGGGCTCCCCTCCCTGATGCCGGGTCCCTTGATCAAGCACTGAGTGCTTTTGAACAAGGGTCCCTCCCCAACAGGAGCCCATCAGCAACCCTGCAACCCTTTGTTTGTCATGCTCCCTGCAAGATGAGGCCCCGGCCCTGCGGTCAGGTTAGTTCCAGTGATGAGATAAGGCCCTTAATTGGACATTAATGATGACAAGGGGAGAAGACCAGCCACCAGCCTTCCCACCATAGACTTAATCGGGGCGGAGGTGGGAAGGTAGCGTGGACCCCACCCACCCACCACCCTCTTGCCCCACTAACTGGCCCCCCTCCCCACCCTTGCCACCAATTCGCCACGGTGGGGGGGAAGGCACAAGATTCCACCTCATGACTCAGGGACCGTATAGCTCGGCTCACATTGAAAAGATGTCTTAGAGCTCTTGCAGAGTTCAGAGAAATCTGAATGGAGAGGGGTCAGAAGAAGAGGTAGGAGGGAAGTGAGTGGGTAGGGCTGACATGGGAAGCCAAGGGAATCATGGGAGGGAGTTCCAGAGTGCAGGACTGTGTCTGACTGGAAGACTGGTCACCAATGTGAAGCGAAGATGGAAGAGGAGCAAAGAATTGGGGGAGTGTCAAAGAGCAAAGGGTGTGATTGAGGATAGGCAGCAAGTTCTGCTTCATCAGTAGCTGGTGCCATCTGCAGTTGTGGGATTGTGGCTGTTTTACATTTATTGGTAGCTTAATGTTTCAATTACCTGGTTAGTAAAGGTTTTTTTTTTAAAGATAGGTGTAGAATGAGGCAATTTAAGGTCAAGATAAAAATTTCAATTGATTTGCAAAGTGGGGCACCGGGAACCAGCAGAGTCTGGACGGAAGGAGGATTATTGATATTTAGGCTGGGATATTCTGGCCCATGTCACACGGGTCCCTCCATGGCCAATGCAGCAAGTCAGCCAGAAGCCCATTGACTTCGGCAGGACAGGAAGATCCCGCCCTTAGAGCTTTGAGTGCGTCGGCTGGAGTTTCCTGAGTGAATCGGGGTTTATGTGGGATTGAAGTGGGCTGTGAAGACATTTGGAAAATTTGAGACGCAAGACGACAACAGGCGCTGGATTAAGAATTTACCAGTGGCTCAAATCCCACCGCAGCAGCTGACTAACTTAAATTTAGCTAATGAAATGAGCCTGGAATAAGAAATTGACATCAGTAATGGTGACGATGAAACCACCGGATTGTCTTAAAAACCCCACCTGATTCACTAATGTCCTTCAGGGAAGGCAATCTGCTGCCCTTACCTGCTCTCTCCTACACGTGACTCCAGACCCACAGTTGACTCTTAACTGCCTCGGAAATAGCCTAGCGAACCATTCAGTCGCTCCCCAGCATCTCCTCAAGGGCAATTAGGAATGGGCAATAAATGCTGGCCTTGTCAATAATGCCCACATTTTGCGAGTGAATATAAAAGGTCACCAGTATGTTTCTTTGAAAATCACGTTTACATTAATTGAGAGGTTTTGGTGAGACTTTCACTTTTGAGCTCCTTATACATGGCTCCTAGACAAGACAAAGATTTGAAATCACCGAGACTGAGACTGAATCGGAAATGTGAAGTGCAAGGAAGATACCATACCATTGACTGCACATTGTGTTGCTTGGCAACCTGCAGATCTCCCAGTGACCGAATTTTTCCATTTACTGAAAATCGCACTGATGGAAGTGTTGATTTTTTTTTAACATGTATCGATGGGATAGTGTGTAGCTTCACTAAAGGAGGGATGATTTTGAAGCATCTTGGGTGGAATTAGATTGAGTGTGATTTGTGGCGACATAACGGTTTACAGCAGGATGCTTATTTCGATGGTAAGATTTTTAGCATATGTATCCTATATGAAGTCAGGTTTGTTATGTCCCAGGCCTTACATAAATATTTAGCCACAAACTTTCCATATATACATATTTATAGCTGTAATATACAGCCACCAGTGGAATTTATTATCAATGCATAAACTATAATTAGAGAATTTTTTTAATAAACTGGACATTTTGGAGACAATTTTAACCAAAGTCATGGGATCGAGTGGAATGCTGTGCCTCGCTCAATGTCATTCATTGACTTCCAATAGAAAGTTAAATTAAGTGGTGTGTAAAACCAACACTGTGCCCAACCATGTCAGCTTCCCCACGGGCAGGATAGGGTTAAAATTATCGTTTATTACATGTAGTTACTTAAATGATAAGTTCACCCTATTCGAGGACTTTGATGAATTGGCTTAATGCAAGGTAAGGCACTTTCTACATCCATGCAGGAAGGCCAAGTTAACCCCGGTTATTAAAACATGGCAACTCGTGGATAACTTAGCAAAGAGAGAACGCAGGAGTGATTGAAGATTAGAAAGGGCAAACGTTTTGAGAAATAATTCCTAATTCCTAATTCTCAACGCATGTACATTCGCTTGAGGAATAATGACTCCACTGGAAATGTGTTCCAGCCACAGTTAACCCAGAGACGAGAGGATTGTCTGAGATTAAAAAAAGAGGTTTACACTGTGGCCAGAAGATGTAGTGAGCCTGAGGATTGGACAAGTTTTAGATACCAGCAAAGGATGGCTAAGAAATTGATAAAGAGGGAGAAAATAGAATGAAAGTAAACTTACAACAAATATAAAAACAGCTTGATAACGAGTTTTTGCAAGTGCTTAAAAAGTAAGGATGTAGTGTATGTAAATGACAATTAGAAAATTATAATGGGGAATAAGGAAATATTAGCGATGTTAAACAAATATAAAACATCGGAAATAATGGGGAACTAGGAGGCCTAATGAGAGTGAGAAACTTAAAATATTATTGGTAACATACACAAAGAAAAAGTACTGGACAAATTAATGGGACCAAAAACCAGCAAATTCCTGGGACCTAGTGGCTTACAGGGAGCTGGCTAGCTCGGTTGGCTAGATGGTTAACAGATATGGTTCAGAATGATGCCAACAGCTTGGGTTCGACCCCCATTGCAGCTGAGGTAGGCTCGGGATCTGCCTCCTCGCTCTGCCCTTGAAGGCAATGTCGAACCACCATTGACAAAAACAGCCAAGGAAACAGCTCAGGATGAAGCATCAGCACCCAATGAGCCTTTGGGCAGAGTGTTAATGGAATGGAACTGCTCACATCCTGGGTGTCTAAAAAAGGATGGCTGCAGCAATTGTGGATGCAATGGCTTTGATCTTCCAGAATTTACTGGAGCGGTGTCCTTGGACTGCAAGGTAGCAAACACAGTCCTGCTATCCAAGAAGGTTGGGAGAGATGTGGGCAGGCATGAATGCCTTGGCCTGGTGTACAAGGGTGACCATGTATGGGTGGCTCCTTCGGGAGAGACTGATGTGTGAACAGAATTGCCTTTGCAAGTCTCCATTGATCTTCCAGGACCTTCTGTTACCCAGTTTGAGATGTGTAAGTCCTATGTGAGATCAGTGCAATGGCAGTTCCCTTGGTAAACACTTATTGATGGGGAGGGCTGGGTACAGCTTGAAGATGTACTCAGCTGCTGCAGCAATATTAATGAGTATTATGGCCTAGCAGTTATGGGTATCGTTTAACAACTCAGTGGTTGTGAATTCCGATCCCATCATAGCACATTTTGAAAATGATTTCAAATAGATATGGGGTAGAACCAGAACAATAAAACAGAACACTCTGGTATGGACTCAATGGGCCAAGTGGCCTTTTTCTGTGCTGTAAGAAATAGGAGCAGAAGTAGGCCATTCTGCCCCTCAAGCTTGTTCCACCATTCAGTACAATCATAGCTGATCTGACTGTGGCCTTAATTCCATTTTCATGCCTCTCCCCCATAACCCTCGACTCCCCCATCAATCAAAAATCTGTCTAACTCGGCCTTGAACATATTCAATGATCCAGCCTCCACTGCTCACTGGGGAAGAGAATTCCAAAGACTACCGACCCTTTGAGAGAAGAAATTCCTCCTCGTCTCTAACTTAAATAAAGAGCCCTTATTTTGAAACTCAGCCCCCTTGTTCTATATTCCGCCACAACAGGAAACATCCTCCCAGCATCTATCCTGTGAAACCTCCTCAGGATCCTAGATGTTTCAATAAGATCACCTTTCACTCTTCTAAATTCCAGGCCCAACCTGCTTAACTTTACCTCACAACTCTTTCAGGAAAATTAAGCTGCCGGCCCTGCCTGGCCTACACCTGACTCCATTTCCATATTCCGGACAGAACCTCACAGCCCCATCACAGTGGGGGTGGGGGTGGGGGTGGGGGTGGGGCTGTAAATTGCAGCGAGCCCATTCAAATGTCCATTGACTGCGGTGGGACCCGCCAGCATAAAACTCCTCCCTAGGTGGTTTATATCTAATGCCCCCAGGGAAGCCAGGGACGGACAATGAATGCTCCCCACATCTTAGAGCAAATTAGAAATACAGCAGTGAAATCCCTGGGCCAAAATACAGTAACTTACTAGAAAAAAATTTACATAGCGCCTTTCTCAACACATTCCAATGCGCTTTACAGCCAATGAAGTGAAGTGTAGTCACTGTTGTAATGGAGGAAACATGGTGGCCACCTTACACACAGTAAGATCCCACAAACACCAATGGATTAAAGACCTTTTGGTTTGGTGATGTTGACTGAGTGATAAACATTGGCCAGGATACAGGTGAGAACCACTGCCCCACCCCCACCACTCACCCCACCACCCCTCCCCCCCAAACACCCCACCCCCCTCCCCCCTCCCCCCCACCCACACCAACCCCCCCTCCCCCCCACCCACACCCCACCCCCCTCCCCCACCCTCACCACCCACCCCACCCCCCTCCCCCCCACCCCTCCCCCCCAAACACCCCACCCCCCTCCCCCACCCTCACCACCCACCCCACCACCCCTCCCCCCCAAACACCCCACCCCCCCTCCCCCCTCCCCCCCCACCCACACCAACCCCCCCTCCCCCCCACCCACACCCCACCCCCCTCCCCCACCCTCACCACCCACCCCACCCCCCTCCCCCCCACCCCTCCCCCCCAAACACCCCACCCCCCTCCCCCACCCTCACCACCCACCCCACCCCCCTCCCCCCCACCCCTCCCCCCCAAACACCCCACCCCCCTCCCCCCTCCCCCCCACCCACACCAACCCCCCCTCCCCCCCACCCACACCCCACCCCCCTCCCCCACCCTCACCACCCACCCCACCACCCCTCCCCCCCAAACACCCCACCCCCCTCCCCCCTCCCCCCCACCCACACCACCACCCCTCCCCCCTCCCCCACCCTCACCACTCACCCCACCCCCCTCCCCCCCAAACACCCCACCCCCCCAAACACCCCACCCCCCCTCCCCCACCCCCACCACCCACACCACCACCCCTCCCCCCCAAACACCCCACCCCCCTCCCCCCTCCCCCCCACCCACACCACCCCCTCCCCCCACCCACACCCTCCCCCCTCCCCACCCCCACCACTCACCCCACCCCCCTCCCCCCCACCCCTCCCCCCCAAACACCCCACCCCCCTCCCCCCTCCCCCCCACCCACACCAACCCCCCTCCCCCCCACCCACACCCCTCCCCCCTCCCCCACCCCCACCACTCACCCCACCCCCCTCCCCCCCACCCCTCCCCCCCAAACACCCCACCCCCCTCCCCCCTCCCCCCCACCCACACCAACCCCCCTCCCCCCCACCCACACCCCTCCCCCCTCCCCCACCCCCACCACTCACCCCACCCCCCTCCCCCCCACCCCTCCCCCCCAAACACCCCACCCCCCTCCCCCACCCTCACCACCCACCCCACCCCCCTCCCCCCCACCCCTCCCCCCCAAACACCCCACCCCCCTCCCCCACCCTCACCACCCACCCCATCCCCCTCCCCCCCACCCCTCCCCCCCAAACACCCCACCCCCCCTCCCCCACCCCCACCACCCACACCACCACCCACCCCACCACCCACCCCCCCAAACACCCCACCCCCCTCCCCCACCCTCACCACCCACCCCACCACCCCTCCCCCCCCAAACACCCCACCCCCCTCCCCCCTCCCCCCCACCCACACCCCACCACCCCTCCCCCACCCCCACCACCCACACCACCACCCACCCCACCACCCACCCCCCCAAACACCCCACCCCCCCTCCCCCCTCCCCCCCACCCACACCCCACCCGCCTCCCACCCTCACCACCCACACCACCACCCACCCCCCCAAACACCCCACCCCCCTCCCCCACCCCCACCACCCACACCACCACCCACCCCACCACCCACCCCCCCAAACACCCCACCCCCCTCCCCCCTCCCCCCCACCCACACCCCACCCGCCTCCCACCCTCACCACCCACACCACCACCCACCCCCCCAAACACCCCACCCCCCTCCCCCACCCCCACCACCCACACCACCACCCACACCACCACCCCTCCGCCCCAAACACCCCACCCCCTCCCCCACCCACACCCCACCCGCCTCCCACCCTCACTGCCCACACCAACCCCCCTCCCCCACCCACACCCCCTCCCCCCTCCCCCACCCACACCCCACCCGCCTCCCACCCTTACCACCCACCCCACCCCCCTCCCCACCCACACCCCCTCCCCGCTCCCTCCCACCCACATCCCACCTGTCTCTCACCCTCACCACCCACGCCACCCCCTCCCCCAACCTCTTCCCACCCCCCTCCCCCCCACCCACACTGTTCCCCCCTTCCCACCCTCACCACCCACCCCACACCCCCAACACGCTACCCAACCACCCGCCCCCACCCCTCCACCCCTCCCCCCACCATCTCTTCTTTGAATAGCACGATGGGATCTTTGACATCCCCTCGATAGAGCAGATAAAAGGCCCCCAATCTCGTCTTATCTGAAAGACGGGACCTCTGATGCTGCATTGGAGAGTCTGGCTGGATTTTGTGCTGAAGTCCCTTTGGGGCAATGTTGTGACTCAGGAACAAGAGTGTTACCGAGCCAGCCACTGCTGACCTGGTCAGAGCTGTCAAATAAGCCTCTCTTTAGGAAAGACGGGCCAATGTGACTGCCTGTATGTTCTACTATCCAGCACCAAACACGATTAGGCAGCGAGGCCCAACTATGGAACCATAACCAATTGTTTAACAAATTCCCTGTGGCTAATTCCCTAATGAGCCTGACGTAGGTCTGGTGCACAGGCCCTGAGTGCTATCAGCATACCCCTCTGCTCCACTATGCACGCTGTGTCAGGGCAGAGACCATGACTTTAACTCGGGCATCGTTAGTTCAACAACTTTAGGTCGTGAGCTCCCTCCCCCATCCCCACCCCCTTTCTGTTTCCCCCTTCCTTTTCCCTTTTTTTTTCCAAAAAATTATGTAGATTTTCCTTTTCCCACCTATTTCCATTATAAAAAAAAACATCTTTTATGCTCTCCCCACCCCCACTAGAGCTATACCTTGAGTGCCCTACTATCCATTCTTAATTAGCACATTCGTTTAGATAATATCACCAACTTTAACTTTAACACCTATGTGTTCTTTTGTACTATTGTCGTTGACATCTTTTGATGATCTGCTTCTATCACTGCTTGTTTGTCCCTACAACCACACCCCCCCCACCTCTCTCTCTCTCTCTCTCTCTGCCCCCCACACACACACCTTAAACCAGCTTATATTTCAACTCTTTCTTGGACTCGAACTCAAGTTCTGTCGAAGGGTCATGAGGACTCGAAACGTCAACTCTTTTCTTCTCCGCCGATGCTGCCAGACCTGCTGAGTTTTTCCAGTTAATTCTGTTTTTGTTTTTGTTTTGGATTTCCAGCATCCGCAGTTTTTTTGTTTTTATCTCTGTGGTTAATGCTTTGGGGTTGTCCGGCAGAACTGGAGGTTTATGAGGAGATGCTATTCACGCCGTAGCCACAAGGTGGCAAAAGTGGTCCAGCAACTGGCCTGAAAAGCCGCTTTGTTGATTTCGGTTTTGTGCATTGACCCTTCTCATGAGAGAATTGTTGGAGCACCACCCAATGGCCACTGTGTGAATGAATAAACATCTCAGCTAGAGAGAAAATGCAATCCCTAAGCTGCTACAGTGTTACTGTGTATAAATTATTGTGGTATAGACAATGGAAGATGACAGAGTTAAAAAGCCCTTGGGCTCAGCAGATGACAACAGCACCAATTTATATAAATAATGCAACGTCCCAAGGTGGGTTCACAGGAGCATCATCAAATGAAATTTGACACCGAGCCACATAGAAGGAGATATCAGGCCCCATGACCAAAAACCTGGTCAAAGAGGTGGGCTTTAAGGAGCGTCTTAAAAGAGGAAGGTGAGGTAGAGGGGCCGAGAGGTGGAGGGAGGGGATTCCGGAGCCTGGGGCCCAGGCAGCTGAAGGCCCAGCCACCGATGGTGGAGCGATTAAAATCGGGGGATGCTGAAGAGGCCAGGGTTCCAGGAGCGCAGGTATCTGGAGGGGACTGCAGACTTAGGGAGGAGTGAGGCCATGGAGGGATTTAAAAACAAAGGACGAGAATTTTAAAATCAAGCTGTTTCTTGACTGGGCGCCAATGTAAGTCGGTGAGCGCAGGGTAATAGGGGAAGGGGACTTAGTGTAAATTAGGGCACGCGCAGCGGAGTTTTGGGTAGTTTCGAGTTTACAGTTGTAGGCCATTTGGCCCATCGAGCCTGCTCCACCATTCATTACCATCATAGCTGATTTAGGGCTTCAACTCCACTGTCCTGAACACTCCCTGTATCCCTTAACTCTCTTCCTCATTTCCATCAGTGGACCACCAGCTTATCATCCCAATATTATGTAAAAAAGCAATCTGTCGGGATTTCTCTCACCTTTGGCTGTTTTAGGAGCATTGGAAAGGTGTTGTCCATCTGGCAAGTCCCTTCTTTGTCAATTGAGCTTGTTTTATTGAAAGTAAGTATCTGTTGTATAAATTAGGTGTGGTGGCAGGGCACATGGTTTATTTCCTGTACACCACTGAGAGCTTTTAATAGAAAGTAACTGGACATCATTTTAAAATTTAATTTATAACAAATTACTGTTGTTCAGGCAACATGGGATGATACGGTCGATGGGCGGAGCATTCTGCATCATTGCTTTTATGAGCTAATTGAGGCTAACATCACTTTCTAATGTTATGTCACAAGTTCAGGAATTGTCAGTGACATAACTACATCAATTAAATTAAAGTTCTGGTTGCCACATGTGGGAGAGATAAGCCATTATAGTCTTCCTTTGTGGGAGAGATAAGCCATTAAAATCTTCCTTTGTGGGAGAGATAAGCCATTACAGCCTTCCTTTGTGGGAGAGATAAGCCATTACGGTCTTCCTTTGTGGGAGAGATAAGCCATTGCAGTCTTCCTTTGTGGGAGAGATAAGCCATTACGGTCTTCCTTTGTGGGAGAGATAAACCATTACAGTCTCTTTTGGGGTAGCGATAAACCATAACAGTCTTACTTGTGGGAGAACTAACCATTACAGTCTTCCTTTGTGGGAGAGATAAGCCATTACAGTCTTCCTTTGTGGGAGTGATAAGCCATCACAGTCTTCCTTTGTGGGAGAGATAAGCCATTACAGTCTTCCTCTGTAGGAGAGATAAGCCATTACAGTCTTCCTTTGTGGGAGAGATAAGGCATTATGATTTTCCTTTGTGATAGTGATAAACCATTACAGTCTCATTTGTGGGAAAGATAAGCCATTACAGTCTTCCTTTGTGGGAGAGATAAGCCATTACAGTCTTCCTTTGTGGGAGAGATAAGCCATTACAGTCTTCCTTTGTGGGAGAAATAAGCCATTACAGTCTTCCTTTGTGGGAAAGGTAGCCATTACAGTTTTCCTTTGTAGGAGGGGTAAGCCATTACAATTTTCCTTTGTGGGAGGGATAAACCATTACAGTCTTCCTTTGTGGGAGAGATAAGCCATTACAGTTTCCTTTGTGGAAGAGATAAGCCATTATAGTCTTCTTTGTGGGAAAGATAAACCGTTACAGTCTCATTTGTGGGAGAGATAAACCATTACAGTCTCCTTTGTTGGAGAGATAAACCATTACAGTCTCCTTTGTGGGAGAGATAAACCATAACAGTCTTACTTGTGGGAGAAATAAACCGTTACAGTCTTCCTTGTGGGAGAGACAAACCATTACAGTCTTACTTGTGGGAGAAATAAACCGTTACAGTCTTCCTTGTGGGAGACATAAACCATTACAGTCTTCCCTATACGTAGAGAATCAGTAATGAGTGCTAGTGTTGATAAGGAGGTTAACTTTCCATTAACTGGATATAGTTTTGCCATCTACGTCTCCCCTAAACTAACTGCCTTGTCAAATTGCTTACTGAGACTTTTGCATATCCATCTGCATTGTGGAAAAAGTAAATAGATTGTCCAAAATGAACTTGATGAACAATCAAGGTGGCATGATGACAGTGTACCCATTCAATACACAAGCAGACTTCTTTGCTATCAGTAGAATCAGAGAATCACGGAATTGTTACAGCACAGCAGGCCATTTGGCCCCTCGTGTTAGTGCTGGTTCTCCGAATCAGCACTGCACCTAGTGCCATTCCGCTGCCTTTTCCCTGTTACCCTGTACACACTTCCTTTTCAGATAATAATCCAATTCCCTTTTGAATGCCTCGATCGAATCTACCTCCACCTCACTCTCAGGCAGCGCATTCCAGATCCTAACCACTCACTGCGTGAGAAAGGTTCTCCTCCTGGCTCCATTGCTTCTGTTGCCAACTGATGAACAGCGAGTAGAGGAAAATACATGTACAAGCTGCTGTGATAGAACCTTCCCTTCCCTCACCGAGAGGGTCTAAATCTTAGCTGCCAGCTCCAATTTTGGACATGATGGTTTATGGTGATATTTGTTACTAAGATTTACAATATCTGCATTTGTGTACGGAGAAACAGCAGGGAATGTCAGCAATGTAAGTTATTCTGTTGATATTTTAAATTAACAATGGGCCTCAGCTACAACATTAACTCATCAGCAGACACTACCTCACTTGGATCTGGCTTGTCACCTCCATAAAACCCTTCTTGCTGGTGGAATACACCTTTTCCTTCTGGTTGGTTGCACTTCTGTGCTCAGGAGGCCTCTGCTGCAGAAATATAGGCCGGGGTTTTCTGCTCCCTCCCACGGTGGGCAGGAATGGAAAATATCGCGAGAAGCCAAAACTGGGTCTTGCGGCGTGGTAAAGACCAGTTTGAGATGGTTGGTCCAGCCTTCAATAGCAGGCCAAGTTTCCCATCGCACTGCTTTGGGAATGTTAGCTTAATAGATTTACATCTCATTACAAGGGCTGTTCACTGGAACCAACACCCCCCACCACCCCCCCCACCCCGCCCCCGACAATAGGGCAAAGGGCACATTGGTGTCCACTTAGACTGAAGTTTCACAACGAAGTGCACTTGGTGACCTGCAGTCCACTAAGGACTTGAAGGTTCATTCGCTGACCTTGCATCGCACAGCTCTCGTAGCAACTCAGGCTCAGCGCCAGGCTTCATAATACATACGTACGAACATATGAATTAGGAGCAGGAGTAGGCCCCTCGGCCCCTCGAGTCTGCTCCACCATTCAATAAGATCATGGCCGACCTGGATGTAACCTCAACCCCACATCCCTGCTAATCCTGATAACCTTTCACTCCCTTGTTAATCAAGAACCTATCTAACTCTGCCTTAAAAATACTTAAAGATTCTGCTTCCACTGTCTTTTGAGGAAGACAGTTCCAAAGACTCACTACCCTCTGAAAGAAAAAAATTCTCCTCATTGCTGTCTTAAATGAGCAACCCCTTATTTTTAAACAGTGACCCCGAGTTCTAGATTCTCCCACAAGAGGAAACATCCTCTCCAGATCCACCCTGTCAAGACCCCTCAGGATCTTAAAGGTTTCAATCAAGTTGCCTCTTACTCTTCTAAACTCCAGTGGATACAAGCCTAATCTGTCCAACCTTTCCTCATACCATTCCTGGTATTAGTCTAGTTAACCTTTTCTGTATTGCTTCTAACACTTTTACATCTTTCCTTAAATAGGGAGACCAACACTGTACACAATACTCCAGATGTGGTCTCACCACTGCTCTGTACACTGAAGCATAACCTCCCTACTTTTGTAATCAATTCCCCTCACAATAAATGATAACGTTATATTAACCCTCCTAATTACTTGCTGTACCTGCATACTAACCTTTTGTGGTTCATGCACTAAGACATCCAGATCCCTCTGAATCTCAGAGTTCGGGGGTGGGGGGGAGGCGGTCACAGGCTTGTCTCTACCTACCAGACCAGGGTAAGGCGGGGGTGGCTTTTAATGTGCTGCAGGGTAAGGTCTCCACTGGGGAAGGGGGGGAATCTGCACTGATGCAAAGGGAAGGGGCTCCAGTGAGAGGGCCGCAGGGGGGAAGAGTGGGGAAGGCTGCACTTGGACACATGACTTGGGGGAGGGGTGCATGGGGGAAGCATTGTCTGTTCCGGGATAGGGAGAGGGTGGTACAGAATGACATAAGCGAGCTGTGGCCAGAATGGGAGGATTTGCTGAGTGAAGAAGTGTTTCAGTTAGCGAGGCTGAGCTTCCAAAGACTGTCCTTGTCCCAGCCCAGGGGCGGGTCGGGTATGTCAGTCCAGTCTCAGTCATGCCCAGCATCGTGTGCGCCAGTCCACTGGGCCCCAGCTGGCACACTCACAGTCAGGGGAGGCATCTGCAGCCCATAGATGGGGAGAAGGTATTGTGGGGGCATTCAAAGGTGTCGGGTGGGGGTGGGCGCAGTGTATGTATATATTTCACTGTGCAGGTGGCTTCAAGATGGGGAAGGGTGAGGTCCCGATGGGGCAGAGGCACATCTACTGCAAGATACTCGGAGGGTAACAAAGGGATATCCACCACAATCACAATGGGGTCAACGAATGCAGGGACAGGATTGTGAGGTCCATGAGGGAGGGAAACCTAAACATGAAGCTCCTGTGGGATGATGAGAGGGGTTTCCAGACTCCCACCCACTGTATGATATAGAGAGCCACATGATAGTGGACTGAGTACAGCAGAATCTAGCAGAAGCCAGCATGGAGATAATACCTAGTTAGGGCTATACCTTGGAGATGTGTTACCAATAAACACAATGTTCAGCCATTCAAGGCTCTGAACCTCTTCTTGAGACGTGGAAGAAACTCTTACAACAAAGAAGAGTCTAATATGTGAGAGTGCAAAAGATAAGGCTGAAGCGTTTGCAGCCATCTTTGGTTGGTAGTGCTGAGTGGATGACCCATCTTGGCCTCCTCCTGAGGTCCCCAGCTTCACACAGCCAGTATTTAGCCAATTTGATTCCACGTGATATCAAGGAACAGCTGAGTGCACTGGACACAGCAAAGGCTTTGGACCCTGACTGTATCACGGCTGCAGTGCTAAAGACTTCTGCTGCAGAACCAGCTGTGCCGTTAGCCAAGTTATTCTAGTGCAGCTGTGACACTGACACTCACCCAACAGATTGGTATGTTGCTCAAGTATTGAGGTTAATAACTTATACGGTATCCTAGGCTTTATTAATAGCCACACAGAGTACAAGAGCAAGGAGGTTATGTTGAACTTGTATAAAACAATGGTTTGGCCTCAGCTGGAGTGTTGCATCCAGTTCTGGGTGTCGCGCTTTAGGAAGGATGTGAAGGCATTGGAGAGGGTGCAGAAAAAAATCACAAGAATGGTTCCAGAATTAGGAACTTTAGTTATGAAGATAGATTGGAGAAGTTGGGACTGTTTTCCATCGAGAAGAGAAGGCTGAGGAGAGATTTGATAGAGGTATTCAAAATCATGAGGGGCCTGGACAGGGTAGAAAGTGAGAAACTGTTCCCACTTGTGAAAAGATCGAGAACAAGAGGGCGCAGATTTAAACTAATTGGCAAAAGAAGCAAAAGCGATAGGAGGCAAAACTTTTTCGCACAGGGATTGGTTTAAGGTCTGGAATGCACTGCCTGAGGAGGGTGGTGGAGGCAGGTTCAATCGATGCATTCAGAAGGGAATTAGGCTGTTATCTGAAAAGGAAGAATGTGCAGGGTTACGGGGAGAAGGCAGATTTGAAGAGCTGGTGTAGACACGATGGGCTGAATGACCCCTTCCAGCACTGTAACAATTCTGTAATCCTGTGTCAAGTTTCTTGAATGTTTCTGCAGTTGCACCGATCCAGGTAAATAGCGGTTTACTTCATCACACTTCTGACTTGTGCCTTGTAGATGGTGGACAGGCTTTGGGGAGTCAAGAGGTGAGTTACTCGCCGCAGGATTTCCAGCCCCTGACCTGCTCTTGTAGCCGCAGTATTGATGTGGCTGGTCCTGTTCAGCTTCTGGATGCTGATGGTGGAGGGCTCGCCATTGAAATGTCACGAAGACTGCATTCAATGTTGAGGATTCCCAGAATTACTTCCCTTGACTGGACATTATTGTGCCCCAAGACCTTGGTGGGTCTGTCTCGCCGATGTGGCAGGACATAACCGGGAATGGTGACGGAGGAGTTTGGGATGATGCCTGTTAACTCTGAGTCTGTGAGTATGACTATGTCTGGCCGTTGCCTGACCAGTCTGTGGGGCAGCTCTCCCAATTTTAGCAACAGTTTCAGGGATGTGAGTGAGGAGGACTCTTCAGGGTTGACAGGGCTGAACATGCTTTGGTTGTGGCACCACCGGGTGGTCACCGATTTTGTTCTTTGTTCCTCCTTGTAGTGGTTTGTTACAATGGAGTGGCTTGTTAGGCACTGCAGGGAGCAGTGACCTAGGTGTGGGACTGAAGTCACATATAATCCAGACCAAGTGAGGTCAGCAGCGCCACTTCCTCAAAGGGAATAGGTTGGAATTTTACAACAATCTATCAACTTTATTAGTGCCAGATTTTCACCCTCAGATTCAGCAAAGGCCGAATTCAAAATGCTGAAAGAGAGATGATGGGATTTGAATTGTCATTCTCTGGATAATTAGTCCAGGCCTCTGGATTATAAAATCAGTAACAAACTCACAATGCTGCCAGGCTCATTCACAAAAAGATAATTTAAATTCAGCTCTTTAATCTAGTTCAAAAATGCAATGGGCAACCTGGGAAGTAGGGAGACCAACTGCATTTGACTGGAAAACATAAATCTTTCCCATCATTTTTAGCACAAAGAATCATTTAAAATATTCTCTTTCTGGTCAAAGCAATATAATTATCAATGGTAATCATGTTAACTCTGAAGCACCGCCACCTGTTGCTATAGAAACAAGTCATACTTCCACAGAACCACAATTTTCTTTTTAGAGCAGAAGTAAAAAAGTGTTGCAATAATTTGGCTCTGCAGCATTTTAAGTAGAAACCTAATCTCTTCTCTGATCAAGTAAGGGTTATAATAAAGAACAAAGCACTATGGAAAGAAATTTCTAACAATAATGCCTGATATCCATATTTGCACTGTTATTTCATTATAGCTGCTGTGACAATGTCTAATTAATTGGGAAGCAGATGTTATTCAGGTTAACAGCCAACGTTGAAAACGATACAATGAAACTGGGAGATTGGGTAAGAACCATCAGTTACCCAAATGTATGAACTGAAAATAGGGAAGCCCTAGAGTGAACTGTCTAGCACTTGGCTATTTAAGAGATGATAATTTCATAATGTTAAAAGATTATTGCTAAATCATCAGTCAGCCTCCCATGGCATTATATGCAGGGAGCTGAGACCAAAGGTTGCCTTTGGGTGAAGTGGATTAGAGAGCGTGCGTG
This sequence comes from Carcharodon carcharias, assembly GCF_017639515.1. Lineage (NCBI taxonomy): Eukaryota > Metazoa > Chordata > Chondrichthyes > Lamniformes > Lamnidae > Carcharodon > Carcharodon carcharias. The sequence goes on from NC_054469.1 coordinate 229,480,483, forward strand.
CGAAAATCTTCTCTTCAGCGATACCGACGGCGCCATTTTAAAATCCCCTGACCTCTTAAAGGGACACCCACACTTTTTTGACCACGGATCACAAATCTTCATTGGCATCCCCAACTTGCCCTTCCTATGGCCCAGGCCAACATCACAATTGGAGTAATTGGAGATAAAGGCCCCTCAGATATAGCACAGATGCAGGGTTAAATAAAAAGTCGGAGGCAGAACAAGTTAGCACAGTACTTTATTCGGTTGGGCCGATTGTAGACGATATCATCACCAAGCAAGCCACAGATGAATCATCTGCTAAGTTTGAACATGTTTTAAAATCTTTTGACCTCTTTTTTCAATCTGCGAACCAACAAGATCTTGGAACGCCCAAAATTTAATAGGGCATCAAGACCTCATTGAGTCATAGAGTTGTACAGCACAGAAACAGGCCCCTCGGCCCATCTTGTCCGTGCCAGCCATCAAGCACCTATTCTATCTATTCTAATCCCATTTTCCAGCACTTGGCCCATAGCCCTGTATGCTATGGCATTTCAAATGCTCATCCAAATGCTTCTTAATACCTCTACCACATGGCACAAGGATGCCAATACGGAGGTCTGAAATCCGAACTCCTCCGAGGTAGCATCGTGGTGGACGTCACAGACGATTCACTCTCCAAGCCAAGGAAGACCCACGCTCGACAAGGCTGTCTGGCCAGTCAGGCTGTCCGAGCTGAGAGACCAACATCAGATGCTCTTAGAGGTGAGAGCACTTCATGGAGCAGAAGCCACACCTCCTGTCCACCACACCCGGCCACAGGAGCACAGGGACTGTGCAAGCCAGGCTAAGGCAGCCCCCAACCGCCCTGCCGAAAGACTGTGCCAGTGCTGCAGGGTGAAGCGCGCCCACTGGAAGGACCAGTGTCTGGCCAGTGCTGCTAAACGTTCCCACTGTCACAGACAGTGTCAGGCTGTGTCAGTCACGTCCTCCGCACCATGTGGGCGATCCGAGAGCCATCCTCAAAGTTGAGGTCACTTACCCAGGTGACACACAGCCCTTCTTCCTGGGTGACAGACAGTTGGGACTCTACCTTCTGGAACATGCGCACCTCAGTCAACGGCCATCTAACCAATTTCAAGTTCGATTCTGACTCCGGAGTGACCGATCTATCAGATGAAGAACTGGCTCCAGGGCCATTGGGTCCGAACCATAGACACCCCACTCTATTTTACATGAGGGCTGGGGGGTTGGGGGGGGGAGTAATGGTCCAACTCCCAGTCATTGGAATAATTGAAGAGTCTTTAAGGTACAGTGACAAACAGATCACAGGAGTTATGTATATCATGTGCAATCGGATCTTTTCACTCCTCAGTAGAGATCCCTGTACAGCTCTCGACCCGCTTCCACCAGCAGAAGATGTGAAGATAACCACGGTCCCCACAAAGCCAGACCCTCGCCCTCCCGAAACTACAAAGCAGCAACCCAATGTTGACTTTGTTTGTAGCCTCTCTCCCCTGTTTGAGGAGCAGGTCTGTTCTTTTCAGATCGCTGAGCCAAGGGCCAGAACAACCTACAGCACAGGAGGTTACCTCTGAGTGGGGGGTGATTCCAGAGCCAGAATGACTTCCGGAAGAGCTCTTTTTTTTTTGTTCATTCATGGGATGTGGGCATCGCTGGCTAGGCCAGCATTTATTGCCCATCCCTAATTGCCCTTGTTCAGAGGGCATTTAAGAGTCAACCACATTGCTATGGGCCTGGAAACACACATAGGCCAGATCAGGTAAGGACCGCAGATTTCCTTCCTTAAAGGATGTTAGTGAACCAGATGAGTTTTTACAGAATTTGTGGCCATCATCAGACTCCACCTTCACCAGCGACCGTGGCGCAGTCGGTTGATATGATGATCTACACACGGGCCCAGCAACCACCAGCCAGTGTGATGAAACCACAGAGTCCACTGGAACCAGGCCACAGCTTAACACAAGCACTATTCAACAAAAGGAAGCTGCCTCTGACTCTTCTTCAATCCACAGGACAGCTCCCCTCAACCCCAGAAGACTTCCAGATGCTGGAAAAAGAAGATGAAGAAGACGAAGACACGCAACCGACAGCTGGACGGATACCACCCCCATCCACCCAGAAAGAAACAATCACCGGTCACGGCACTGAACCACTGCGGCAGCAACCTGACCAACGAGACATGGTGCAACACTCGCCAACGGAGAAAAGCGCATGAAGCCACACCTGCACCCAGCTCCAATCAACGATCTACCACCAAGATCAACAGAACCTAGATCCTACCACTAGCCTGACCGGTGGTAAATGGGATGTAGCAGGGTTACAAGACGTCCTGACCACAGACCACCTCAAACCCTGATTTTAAAGACTTGAAGTGGGGAGATGGGTTAATGCGTGCTGTTAATGTTGAAATGTTAAGCACAAAGCAGTTTAGAGTTAGAGTAGTTATATTTGCAACACTAAAGTTAAGTACACGAGCCTCATAACAACGCAAAACTTGAATCAAACTGTAATTAGCTATTGTTAGTCTATATCCAGGGGATAAAGATTTGGGGGGTGGTATGGTAGAAGGATTTGGTACTTTAAGGGGCAACCTGGGACTGAGTACGCTACAGCCCACCGGTGATGTAAGAAGGCACCTGACCGAGAGCTTAGGTCAGCAGTGTAGAGCGAGGCAGCAACATGTAAAGACATGTCACGGAGTCCTCTCCACACCTGAACCCTCTACTGTAAATATGTACATAGTTCAAACACAGAACTAGGTGGGAATGTGAGTGGTGAAGAGGATGTTACAAGGCTTCAAGGTGATATAGACAAGTTGAGTGAGTGGACAAATACATGGAAAATGCAGTATAACGTGGATAAGTGTGAAGTTATCCACTTTGGTAGGAAAAACAGAATGGCAGAGTATTACTTAAATGGTGATAGATTGGGAAATGTTGATGTACAAAGGGACCTGGGTGTCCTTGTACACCAATCACTGAAAGCAAGCGTGCAGGTGCAGCAAGCAGTTAAGAAGGCAAATGGTATATTGGCCTTCATTGTGAGAGGATTTGACTGCAGGGTCAAGGATGTCTTACTGCAGCTGTACAGGGCCTTGGTGAGACCACACCTGGAGTACTGTGTACAGTTTTGGTCTCCTTACCTAAGAAAGGATATACTTACCATAGAGGGAGTGCAGCGAAGGTTCACCAGGCTGATTATTGGGATGGCAGGATTGTTGTATGAGGAGAGATTGGGCCAACTAGGCCTGTATTCACTGGGGTTTAGAAGAATGAGAGGGGATCTCATTGAAACATATAAAATTCTGACAAGGCTGGACAGACTGGATGCAGGGCTGATGTTTCCTCTGGCCAGGGGGTTTGGAGCCAGGGGCCACAGTCTCAGGATACGGGGTAGGCCAGTTAGAACCGAGAGGAGGAAAAATTTCTTCAATCAGAGGGTGGTGAACCTGTGAAATTCTCTACCACAGAAGGCTGTGGAGGCCAAGTCACTGAATTATTAAGAAGAAAATAGATAGATTTCTAGATACTAAAGGAGTCAAGGGGTGTGGGGTGAGAACAGGAGTTTGCGTTGAGATAGAGGGTCACCCATGATCATATTGAATGGCTGAGCAGGCTTGAAGGGCCAAACGGCCTATTCCTGTTCCTACCTTCTATGTTTCTATGCAAATAAAGACTTCTTGGTAACTTCTACAAGGCTGCTTAATGGTGTCTAAGCAGTACACACCACGGGTAGCAACAGCCCAACAAAACAGAGGCCTGAGAGAGAACAGGCCAGAACCTCATCCCCACCAAACACATGACATTCCACAACCAGACCTGCTCCCACTGCGAGGCAATGTTGTTTCATAAGCAAGATTCCTGTTACTGTTTACTTTATTTGATTAATAATTTGATCAAATAATAGAGAGTAGACAATGATAATGCAGTAGATATAATTTATCAATTTCAAAAGGCTGACAATACTAAGCTAGATGAGAATGTAAGCCGTGAGGAGGACACAAAGAGGCTGCAAAGAGATGTAGACAGGTTAAGTGAGTGGGTAACATGGTGGCAGATGGAATAAATGTGGGGAAATGTGAAATTATTCACCTTGGTCGTAAGAATAGAAAAGGAGAATATTTTTATGAGTTGTGAAAATTGTAAATGTTGATATTCAAATTGACTTGGGTGAACTCATACAAGGAACACAAAAAATTAGCTGGTACAGCACCAATTAGGAAGGGAAATGGCATGTTGGCATTTATTACAAGGGGATTGGATTGGCGTAAGGGAATAAAGAAGTCTTGCTACAATTGTACGTGGCTTTGGTGAGACCACACCTAGAACTCTGTTGTACAATTTTGGCCTCTATATTCAAGGAAGGATATGCTTGCATGGGAGATAGTACAGTGAGGGCTCACTAGATTGGTCCCTGAGATGAAAGGTGTAATGACTCGATGGAGCAGACAGGTTTCAACAAGAAACAGATAAACATTATTATAGAGAGCTTTTCAGCTGCTACATGCTCAACCAGGTCTCTCGCTAGGAAGCTCGAACCCCCAGATTGCCTACGCATAGGAGTCATTGGTTGGAGCTTCCCCAAACATCACGTGACCCTCAGTTACTACATTTGTTTCCCCTTCAGTTTTTTTACAATTTCTATTTACAGAGAAACACTTAACAACATGTACACATATACAACTTCAGGTGATTAAAGATCAAGTCTCTGAGGTCCTCTCCTTATAGGCTAGAGTGGCATAACCCTACCACTTGAGGTTCTTCAATAGGATCGACAGGACATAACATTGCAGCATGTGGCACATCATCAGAAAGTGACAGTTCAGGGCTTGGCAACTCTTTCGAGGCATAGGGCATGTCTATTCTAGATTTATCGGTCACCTCATGAATTGAAGGTTCGACGTTAATCACAGGCAGAATAGATGGTTGTTGGAATGTCTCTCTATCACAAATACGATCTACGTGCTTATGGACGATTCTATCTTCCACTTATACTTGGAAAGATAATGGACCAGTCTCTGAGACAATGGTTCCAGGAACCCATCGAGGTCCACTTCTGAAATTTCACACGAATACCGTGTCACCAGCGCTGAATGTGTGAATTTTGCTTTATATGTTGTGTTTAAATTTTTGATTACCCTGATTCCGCTGTGCCTTCCCCTCTAAATTTGGAAACACCAGACTTAACCATGTACGTCGATGGTGTTCCATCAATAATTCACTTGGTGTTGAACACGTAGTCGAATGTGGTGTTGTTCGATAACTGAAAAGAAAATGGGAAAGTCGAGATCCTAGCATACTGTCTGATAACTTTTTCAAACCAGACCTGAAAGTTTGTACAGCTCTCTCAACTAAACCGTTTGATGAGGGATGCCAAGGGGCTGTCTTTATATGGCAGATTCCATCCAGATTCATGAATTTCTGAAACTTTGTGTTGGTAAAAGCTGCATCGTTATCAGAAAAGACAGCTTCCAGTAGGCCATGTATGTTAAAACAGTGATGCAGTTTCTCGATAGTTGCACTCGATGTTGGCAATTGGACTTTGTATACATCCATCCATTTTGAATGTGCATCTACAACCAGCAAAAATGTGGTACCTAAGAATGGTCCTACATATTGATATGTAATCTAACCCAGAGTTGACCAGGCCACTCCCACCGATGCAGGGTAGCTATAACAGGCAACTTCTGTTGTTGCTGACACTGGAGACAGTGCTTGACCATGCTTTCAATGTCACTGTCAATGCCTGGTCACCAGACATAGCTTTGCACAAACATTTTCATTTTTGATATGCCTGGATGCGCACTATGAAGCTCTGTCAAAAATGGTTCTCTGCCTTGTGATGGGACGAAGCTCTTGATCCCCACAAGAAGTATCTTGACAGCTTAACTCTGTGTTTCTGGCATGGAATGGTCTCAAATCTTCAGAAACAAGTGAATTTGATCATTCTTGCAAAACAAAATCTCTGACTTTCGACAATATTGGATCTCTGTTCGTACAATTTCTAATTTGCTTCACACACACAGGCAAAGAATCCAATAAATTCAGTAATAGCACTACTTCCTTTGGAAGAGGAGCATGTACATTGCTTCTGGTAATGGGAGATGACTGAGTGGGTCCACCTTTGCAATGTGTAGGCCAGGGCGGTACATAAAGGCACAATCGCACACAGATAATGTCAGAGCCCAATGTTGTATTCTTGCTGATGCTATTGGTGAAATGCCCTTATCCTCATTGAACAGAGCCATTAGTGGTCTTTGGTCTGACACAATAGTGAAACATCGCCCATATAGGTACAGGTGGAATTTCTTCACTCCGAATACCACCGATAAACCTTCATTTTCTAGCTGAGAATAGCCCTTTTCGGCTGTGGAGAGGGTTCTCGAGACACAGCCAGTGGGTCTTCCTGATCCATTTTCCACTCTATGCGATAACACGGCTCCTACAACATAAGGAGAGGCATCACATGTCAGTACCAGCTCTTTCGATGGGTCGTGTTGTACCGATAAACACAACAAATGCAACAGTTCCTTTACTTTCCCAGCGGTAGGTTCCTGCCCCACATGAAAAACGGCGCCATGTTGTATGTGTTGCAAAACCTGTGAGCCTCTCTCAGCACTTCCCATGGCGAGGGAGATTTCCAGGGTGCGTTTTAAAGTAAATGTCGACCTCTGTGAATAAACAGCGCTGAATGGCGTCACCCTGAACTCCACAAGCTAATTGGCCCCACAGCAAATCATTTAATGTGCCCCCCACAGTCACAGTGTTCTGTCAACTGCTTCACGACGTAAGTAGCGAAGGACTCTTCCGGGGCCCTGACTCTGGAGTTAAATTTGAAACGCTGCATTGTTAACAGACGGCTTCGGCTGGAAGTGCAATTTCACCAGGTCCGCTAATTCATTGAAGGATTTAGAATTGGGCGCGTTCAGGGCTGTCAGGCTGTGGATGAGATTGTCTGTCTTGCTGCCACATACACTCAAAAGGATGGCTTTCTGCTTCTCCTCCACAGTAACCTCGTTCGCTATGAAGTATAATCCGAGGTGTTTTGTACATTGGCTCCAGTCTTCCATGGTCACACCGTATGGATCGACTCCGCTGGAGAGTGGCATGACTGGTGAGTAGTCACCTTTTTGCTTTTTTGAAGGTTCGATGTGCTCACTGTAACAGGGCGGGGTGCAGAACCAGAGATATTTTACTCTTGTTGCCAAATGTAATGACTTGACGGAGCGGACAGGTTTCAACAAGAAACGGATAAACTTTATGACAGAGAACTTTACAGGTGCTACCTGCTCAATCAGGGCTCTCGCCAGGAAGCCCCTCCCTGCCGGATTGCCCGTGCTTAGGTCTCATTGGTTGGAGCCTCCTGGAACATCATGTGACCCCCTGATAGGCAGCAGGAGGAGGGGCTATACCTTCAGTTACCACAAAAGGGTCGTCCTATATGAGACAATTGCCCGAGTAAATTGGGTCCTTATTCTCTGGAGTTCAGAAGAATGAGAGATGGGGCAGAATTTTCCGCTCCGGAGGCTTAAATGCAGTGGCGGGGGGGACAGGATTAGCCGCGCATTTCCCGCTGTGCGGCAGGGTGGGTTCGAGCGCTCGATTGCTTTTTGGAACCTCATTAATTATGCATCAATGAGCTGTGTTCCAAATCACATGGTGGGTCCGGCGCTGACTCATTCATCCTGCCGCCACCTTGTGGGGGGGTCGAAGGTCCCGAAGCCATATTTAAACACCGGCGGAACACATAACTTCACTCTCTGTGCCCAGCTGTGTGGGCTGGGTTTCCTGAGATGATCACCCCACCTCAAGAGAAAGAAGCCATGCGCCCACAGATTGAGTTACCCCTCCCTGGTGGCTCTCCTCAACGCCGTCCACAAACGTCGTGACGTCCCCTTCCCGAGGGGTGGAACCAGGAGGCCCCACCACCATCACCTTACCGGCCTGGAAGGAGGTCATGCCGGAGTTGTGCGTCGCTGGCACCCAAAAAAAGAAATGCCCTGCAGTGCCGACAGGGCACTGAGGATGAAAGATCTAATTCGCTCCGCCAGGGTAAGTCAACCTTCTGCTCACTCCAAACTCACGCTTTCATAATGGTATCAGGCACTCAAAGGCTTACACTCCTCAGGCACCTCACACACTAATAGCATAGGAGACATCAGCACGGTCTCAGGCACACCTTAACATCACCACCATCTCACCTATCATCCTGCACAGACAGCATCTTCAGCCCTTAATGGGGAGGACCCAGCACACACAGCGGGCGTGCACACTTCCCAACCTCTCCTCCGTCCCTTCTCATCACGTTCCATCCATTTGTCTCCATGCAGGCCAAGCTGACCCACAACAGGTAGGAAAGATCCCAGGCCACAGGAGGAACGGCCGACATACAGGAGCTCACTCCCCTTGAGGAGGAGGAAGCCAAGTTGGCAGAGGGAGGACAGGGATTGCTCCTGTGGCAAAAGCAAGATCGGCCTCTCCCGTTCAACCCAATATGGATGAGGCCTTTACGAGTCGGTCACATTCTAACAGTCCCAGTGAGTGATGTGCAATGTTGCATTCTGCTGCTCATGACTGAAGTCTATCTCCTCTCTCTTCCAGGCACCAGGAGGCCCAGACACAGGTCCAGTCAGCCGATCAGCGCCAGCCCCCAGCCCACCTCAGGTGAGGATCAATCTGCGGAAGACCCATCATTGTGTTCACTTGCATCCTCCACCACCGCAGAGACACATTGCTCAGCGGGTCCTAGATCTAGATTTGGCCTGGGGTCACTTTCTGGAGAACTCCTCACTGACACATCTCCACAGCAGTGGGAGGCAGTGACAGCCCAGGAGTCTGGCACTGGGAGGACTGCTAGAGACCAGGCTCCTGCCAAGTCCGAGTCAGATGATGAGCCTCTGGAAAGGGCCATGTCACACAGGCTGGAGATGCAAAGGCAGGTGGCAGAACATCAGGAGCTGAGCGAGGCAACAAACAGGTTAGACTGAAGGATGTGGGAGTCCATCCACATCATGTCTGACGTCATGGCTCTGACCTTGAGGTCACCATGGGAAGGGTGGAGGCGGCCTTGGAGACCTTGGTCCAGCAGATTCTGCCGGATTTGTGCTCGGACCAGCACTCCATCACTCTAGGCATAGGTGGGATCCATCAATGGCCAAGCAAGAGGCAGGTGGGGCACTGCAATCTCCCTCCAGGTGGCCCTTCTCCTCAAGGAGTCAGAGGGAGTCCCTCGGGCATCGAAAGGGAGGAGGACCATCAGCTGGACACCTCAAGGCCGTCTATCCAGTTTCATTTTTAAACTGCGTCATCGTTTCAGGGTCTCAACATGGTGGCGCTGCACTTGTACTTTGAGACCAGTTTCGACCCCCTTCCCCCGCCCCCTCTCACTGTTAAAGCCCCTCTGATCCTCCTGGAACACCATGACGTGCAGGTAACCTCCCTCCGGTCACTCTCCAGCCTCCCCCAGTAACCCTGGAACCCATAGTAATTGTTGTGGACATCCTTGCCCTCCCCGGCACCCACACCCATCACTGTGGATGTCCCCATGTGAACTTCACCCCTCCCCATCTTGAGGCTCTGTGCATGGTCACGTACAGAGGTGCCCCCACCACCCACACCCGAGGGCTTTGAGTAACCCCCCCTTTATTACGTCTTCCCCACTTACAGGTTGCAGATGCCTCCCCTATCCATGCAGCCCAGTACCAAGCCAGCTACCCCCAGGACCACCATGTATGAGGCACTGACCATGCCCTGCACACCATGCTGTGCATGACCCCCATTGAGCAGCCAGACCTCACCCCTCCCTGGACGGGGACCACAACTTATATGCCATGCATACCCCTGTAGCATGGCCTGTTTAGCCCCAGGACTGCCTTTAATCTCTCACCCCAGCAATGTAATCCGCAGAGCCCCAAGACTATGACTGCAAAACTCACCACCCCCCACTTCCTTCAGCACTAACGCCCCCCCCACCCCCTCAGTTATGGTCTCTGTGTACCCCTTTCCTCTTATGCTTCCCTAATCCCCCCACCCCGCAGTCTTGAGTTGGCATGAATCCCTTCCCTCTTGAGCTACACTAACTCCCCTTTTCCCCCAGTGAAGAGAGTGCTTGTACCCGCTTGTACCACCTCCCTCTCTTGCCACACTCACCCCACCCACCCCCATCCTGATCTGCATGCACCCCTTCCACATCGGGCTCCATCTTCCCCCACCCCCAGCCATCCCTCTGCCTGCCATCCTCCCATCCCTCACCCTCATCTCTCCGCCTGTTCTCGACCCCCCAGCTGCCTCCATGCTGGGTCTCTGCTGGTGGAGTGCAGCCCTGCCTGTGCCCCGCAGCACCCAGTGCGAGCGGCCCTGCCTGCCTGCGAGAACAGCTCTGGCAGCAGTGACTGCAGACGGGCTTTCACTGTTGTACGCACCTCAAATTCGCGAGTGAAGTGAGGGTGGGCGGGTGCACACCACTGATATGTGGTTATGAATCAGACCAGTCTAACTTCCCGCTGGCGTGGCTGGTAATCGGGGTGAGAATGTGATTCTGGCGAGTTGCGTTTTTAATGAGCATTCCCAATATTTTAGTGCACGCAAATGGGATTCCTAACATGGACCAGCAGGAAAGCCGACCAGCCATTAACCATCCATGAAGGTGCGGAGGGGAAAATTCCAACTTGTTTTACCACCAGCAGAAATCCGCTTTTTGGCCTCCCTTTTATAGTACACATTAGAGTATTTTATATAGACACATTCTCTTGTAGTATTAATGTTTAAAATAGGAACATGTCTATACTTTTGTTTCTGGCATGAATTAATAATTTACTTATGACATTTAATTAAAAAATAAATGCACATAAATTTATTACGTTGAGTGGTGAAAGAGCAGCAAAATATTTATGGTTTCTATAAGTGGATGCACGAAAGCCATCCCTCACATTAACACTGATGAGATTTCTTTGCGGTGGCAAACAAAAGTGGGTGTGGTGGGACCGGTCGATAGTCCGGGGTGTCTTTTGTGCCACATTGGTCTGTGGGTGAAGAAGTTTGAGAACCACTGGTCTATTAAAAGCATTCTGAATTCATAAATGAACTATCACTACCAGTCTGTGTGACACCATTTTGCATTTGTTGCAGATGATGAGAAATGTTTCTGAGAGTGGTTCCCCATCTCCAATCTGTCTCCATGTGTGGAATGGGAACAAGGTGAGTTGGAAGAAGCGCCCTTGTTGTGCAAAGCAACATGGAAATTATCCTCCGCCATTTCCACCAACTCCAGCATGATGCCACCAACAAACGCAACTTCCCTTCCCCCCACGCCTCCCCCCACCCCGCCCCCCCACCCCAACCCCCCACCCCACCCCCCACACACTCCATCCCCGGCAGCATTCCGCAAGGTGCGTTCCCTCCGGGACACCCTGGTCCACTCCTCCATCACCCCCTACACCTCAAGCCCCTCCCACAGCACCTTCCCATGCAACCGCAGAAGGTGCAACACCTGCCCCTTTACTTCCCCTCTCCTCACTGTCCAAGGGCCCAAATACTCCTTTCAAGTGAAGCAGCATTTCACTTGCACTTCCCTCAATTTAGTCTACTGCATTCGCTGCTCCCAATGCGGTTTCCTCTACATTGGAGAGACCAAACGCAGACTGGGTGACCGCTTTGCAGAACACCTTCGGTCTCTCCACAAGCATTACCCAGACCTCCCTGTCGTTTACCATTTCAATACTCCACCCTGCTCTCATGCCCACATGTCCGTCCTTGGCCTGCTGCATTGTTCCAGTGAAGTTCAATGCAAACTGGAGGAACAGCACCTCATCTTCCAACTACACACTTTACAGCCTTCCGGACTGAATATTGAGTTCAACAACTTCAGATCATGAACTCTCTCCTCCATCCCCACCTCCTTTCTGATCCCCCTTTTTCCAATAATTTGTAATTTAAAAAAAATATATATTTTTCTTTTCCCACCTATTTCCATTATTTTTAAATTTATTTCCATGCGTTGTTTTATCTCCACCTTTTAGCCCATTTCGATCCCTTCCCCCCACCCCACCCCCACTTGGGCTATCTGCCACTAGCTTGTCCTGCTTTCTACCCTTAATGTCACCTTTAGCACATTCCTTAGCTAATATCACCACTGTCAACACCTCTTTGTCCTTCTGTCTATGACATCTTTGGCAACCTCTTCTTTGCCTCCACCTATCACTGGCCCCCTATCCAGCTCTACCTGTCCCACCCCCCTCTACCAGCTTATATTTCACCTTGTTTCTATTTTTATTTAGTTCTGATGAAGGGTCATATGGACTCGAAACATTAACTGTGTTCCTCCCCGCAGATGCTGCCAGACCTGCTGAGTTTTTCCAGTTATTTTTGTTTTTGTTTCAGATTTCCAGCATCCGCAGTATTTATTTTGCTTTTATCATAATGGAAATGAGCTAGGTTGAGGGAGCAACAGGAGTCAGCATAAATTTAACCCTACACTGTGGATTGATTATATTTTTCTCTTTTTCTAAATTAGCATTTGATTTGCTGATTTCTGACATTCAGACATCTGCTTCCTGTAGTTCAGGTGATACCACAGGCCTGGGCTAGTCAATAAGCCTATCATTGTCTGTCAGATTGTCTTACTCAGTGCCGCATATAGGAGCTGGCCCATGCCTGACACACTGGATGAATGCACAATTGTTCGGGATGAGTAAATGCTTTCAAAGGAATGAGGTTTAATTTTCGTATCTCATCGACAAGTCAAAGCGTGTTCAAGAATGGTGTTTCAGACTTCAGCACTCTCCCAAGATTCTACTGGTGTCTGGCTTGATGATGAGCTTTACCCATGAGGAACTGGGTAGTGCACTGGGTTAGAGGCTGGCATGTCACATCTGAGGGCAGCATACGCCAGGAATGCACTGTAGCCTTGGAAACCTGCGTTGGTTCCGGAATATTGGTGGCAAACCGCTGGAACAGTCAAGAATCAGATTGAGCCCTGGGATTTATGCCTCTTCCTCCTAATTTCCTGTCTGGAATTGGTGGGAATTTGGACAACAGGATTGTACTTGAATCCTGAGAGTTAAAACAGTCCAGGCCCTATTTCTGAAGCAGGATGTGAATTCCTAACTCACCCACTTTCCCAATATTCACCTGGATTTAAAACTGAGGCAGCAATTTTTAGAAATAATATTCATGGAGCATGGTTTTCAAGTGGGGACTGAATGCTTTGAAGCACAAGTGCTCTGCTTCCATTATGACATAATTTTCTTATTTAAAAACACTTTAATTTAAATGGCTCTGATAGCTCAATGGGTGAATTCAGCCTGTAATATAACTCAGCCATCTAGACCAGAATGATCCCTGTTACAGGTGCTGTTACATCGCTCCAGGGAGAGCAGCAGTAGGTGTGCCACATTTGCTCACACTGTCTCTGGGCTAGAGAGGGGGAGGAAATTAGTGTAGAATTCCATTCTGATCACTTTTGAATGAGTTAGAGTGTTAGCTGTGGCTTAGTTTACAGCACACTTGCCTCTGCGTCATAAGGTTCTGGGTTCAAGTCCCAATCCAGGGCTGACAGCACAAAGATCAAGGCTGACATTGCTGTGCAGTACTGAGGGGGTGCTGCACCGTTGGAGGTGTTGTCTTTCAGATGAGACACTAAACTGAGGCTGCCATCTGCACACTTGGTGAATATGAAAGATCCTGTGGCATTATTTTGAAGAACAGCGGAGGAGTTATCCCCAGTGTCCTAGCCAATATTTATCCTTCAATCAACATCACCATAAACAGATTAACTAGTCATTAGCCCATTCGCCATCTGTGGGAGTTTGCAGTGTACAAATTTGCTACAACAGTGACTACACTTCAAAAGTGCTTTATTGTTTGTAAACTGCTTTGGGACATCTGGTGGTCATGAAAAATGCTATAAAAATGCAAGTTTTTCTTTGTTTATATAGAACGTGCAGCACAGAAACAGGTCACTCAACCCTGTATGGCGGATAAGGCTTGGCTCGGCGCTCCCATATGCAAAGAGCCGACTGATTTCACAGCCAACACTCACACAAGAAGAAAAGCCATGAAGGTGAGAGACCAGAAGGACAACCAACACCCATGGAACTCTACCCAAGCCAGAATGGAGCGGAGAAAGTTGAGAAAAATGTGTCATTTTATCTTTACACATACCAGATGGGGAAAAGCGACTCATCAAGGGGATGGAGATGCCAAGCTAGAACCCTGTCCACATTCACGTTGTCAATGACCTCAGGTTTCGTCCTTCTGGATTGAAGGCATGAGATTCCTGGAGATGATATTTAAAACCTGTAATATGGGTTTTGTACAGTGCGCATGGGGACATCGCTATTGCTTGTTTGGAACATGACGAGTTCTATCATTTTCTGTGGTAGCATAGCTAGATCTTGAGTTTTTGCAAGAACACCTTTCAACTTTATCACTGCTTTATGCCGGCGCACATCTTGCCTATCTTGGGTTGTGTGAGCCCATTTACAACAAGGACTTGCATTTGTATTGCACTTTTAATATGTAAATGCCCCAAAACACTTTGCAGGAGGGTCATCAAACAAAAACAGACCGAGCCACAGAAGGAGATAAGCAAGGAGTGACTAAAACTTTTGGTCAAAGAGAAAGGATTTATGCAGGGTTCCAAAACAAGAGAAAGAGGCAGCGCTGTTTAGGGAGAGAGTTGTAGAGCTTAGGGCCTAGGTGGCTGAAGACACAGCCAACAACAATGGGGTGAAGGGAATGGGAGGTGCATAAGAGACCATAGTTGAAGGAGCGTAGAGTTCCTGGAATGTTGTAGAGCTGGATGTCATGATAGAGATAGGTCAGGCCAAATGCATTTTAAGAATGTCCAGTTCAGTGTGCTTGCGGTACCTGCATACTCTGATACAAGTATGGGGAAAACTTGCTATAGGACTGTATGTTCAAATTAGTGGATTTTGAGAGCCAACTGCTTGAAGAATTTCCATCTGACTGGGATTGCCCAGGGAAGCCATCTCACTAAAGGGCCTTTGGTAAAACCAAGTTAGATTACTGAGAGCTAGTGGGAATGGGTTGAGGGGACTGGATGAGATGAGTATGGAAAAGATATAGAAGGATTAGGGAGCACCTAAAAGCATGGGTTTAGGGCTAACTCCTTTTGAACTCCAGCAATAACAATCAATAGCCTTTCAAGCCCTGTAAAAAGTGTTAAAAATTAACTCAAAAGGTTGACATATGACATTTAAGAAGCTTGGGCTTTACAAAGCCAAAGTTGGGCTCAGAATTCAAGAAGGCCCAATATTCAATGATCAGGAACTGTTGAGAGAATAGTTTTTCATTCAATCATGGGATGTGGGTGTTGCTGGCTAGGCCAGCATATAATTGCCCTTGAGAAGGTGGTGGTGATTCGCCATGAGGTATAGGTAGACCCACAGGAAGTTCCAGGGTTTTGACCCAGTGACAGCGGAGGAATGGCAATATAGTTCCAAGTCAGGATGATGTGTGCCTTGGAGGGGACCTTGCAGGTGGTTGTGTTTCCATGTGTCTGCCACCCTTGTCCTTCTAGGTAGTAGTGGTCACGGGTTTGGAAGGTGCTGTCAAAGGAGCCTTGGTGAGTTGCTGCAGTGCATCTTGTAGATTGAGTTGCTTGTGAGTTGCAGCGCATTGTTTGCACATGCTGCTGTCACTGTGCGTTGGTGCTGGAGGGAGTGAATGTTTAAGATGGTGGATAGGGTGCTGATCAAACAGGCTGCTTGAACAGACAGCGGAAAAGTGTGATGGAAATGGAGAGCATAACTCCAAGTATAGTGAACCTCACAGAAAATTAGGAGCGAAGAGAGTGAATGAACAAGGTATGAAAGTCACCAAAGATAAAACTGGAGCTGAATAAAATTATAAACTGCAGTTTCCACTGGGTCATAAATTAAAACAACATAATTATTTTCTTCCTGGCCAGCTCCAAACACCTTGCATTTCTCTTAACTGTGGTTCTTTCCTCTTACACCTCCTCTGGCTTCAATCTGTTAACAAGTTTTATTTAGTGCTTGCGTCTGGAAAGAAGAGTCTCGGCAAGGTAGAAACAGCAGATGGTTAAGACAGTCTGGAAAAGGAGAGAAGAATGAAAAAACTTGTTGCGGGCAAAAAGGGGAAAAGTAAAAAGGAATGAGATCATGGAACTTCTGGCCCCTGTGTAAAGGTGAAAGGTCAAAGGAAATGGCTCAAGACCCAGGGAAAAATTGATTACAGATTTAAACCCATAAAGGCACAGGAAGAAGATACTATGTGCAGACACCAAAGAAAATGGCTAACGTTTGGATGCAATTTCAACATGAAACCTGGAAGGTCTGATACTGTTGCTGGTTTAATTCAGCAAATGCATCAGCAAGACAAGGAACTTGATGAGAGGAATTAAGGAGGCAGTGGCCTAGAAACTCTCAGATGCACAGAAATTCACCAGAGTCAAACAGCCGATATTGTGTGCAGTGTGATCAGGCACAGTCTGAGCTGTAAGTACACTGCCCGCCATATTGGTATAGGCATCAAAATATGCATCCAGGGCCTTTTTTGAAAGTAGGACCTGTGAGCACATTTCCTGGGGTTATGCTCTGCTGCTGTCGATGAGGCTTACAGATTTCAGCCAAGGCAGCTAGGCCAGTAGTTGCTCAGTGGCAGCCAAAACTAACTCCTCAGAAGGAAGAAGCTTGATATACTTACAGCATCAACCGAGGACCAAAGCTAGTGGCTTCTGTGCCCATGATGTACTTTCTTGACCAGGTTATTATTGAACTGTGTCCTCTGCTGAAATGGACCATTAAACCTTCAACAGGTGATACTGGGCTTAAAAAAAAAGGCTGGAAAAACTCAGCAGGTCTGGCAGCATCTGTGGAGAAAGAAACAGAGTTAACGTTTCGAGTCCGTATGACTCTTCTTCAGAGCTGGAGAGAGGTAGAAATGGGATGGATTTTATACGGTTGAAGAGGGGGTGGAGCAGGTGAAGCAAAATAGAAGGTCAGGGATAGGTGGGAGCTCAGGAGAGATTTGACAAAGATGTTATGGATATAAGGCAAAGGGGGTGTTAATGGTAGTGTTAAAGACTAAAGAAGGTGCTGATAATGGCACAAAGTAAGATAGCAGAATATGTTAATAGTAGTACAAAGGCCAGCA
Organism: Carcharodon carcharias; assembly: GCF_017639515.1. Lineage (NCBI taxonomy): Eukaryota > Metazoa > Chordata > Chondrichthyes > Lamniformes > Lamnidae > Carcharodon > Carcharodon carcharias. The sequence goes on from NC_054469.1 coordinate 229,497,627, forward strand.
CTCTGTGAAATCAAACCATAAGAACAAATGACAGATGGCCCTGTGGGCAAGGGAGTGGGGGTGATAGCGAGAGGGTGGAGGGGGAATGGTTGGTTGGGGGAAAAAATTGGATTAAAAAAGAGGTCAAGATGGAGGAGAGAGTTCATGGTCTGAAATTGTTGAGCTCAATGTTAAGACAAGAAGGCTGTGAG